>NW_006797638.1:2632502-2661810 GCF_000442215.2 Lipotes vexillifer
GGAAGAGCAAAACCAGTTAAAACTGACTGAAAATTTGTACATCACCACACAAGATTTGATTGATTCTTATTTGAAAATTGCGTGGAGAACAGTCGTTTACTGTAATATTTTTAACCAACAAAATATGTTTCTCAGTCACCTCTGGTGCACAGTGAAATTGATGCCGTATAAAAGCAATGTGAAGAACACTTTTCAAAGTCACAAAGTTAGTCTAGCCACAAAATACAGTAGTACCAGTTGGATTTAGACAGAGTAGGCTATGTTCTAAAAGGTTTTCAAAAATGCATGATCCCAGCTCCAGAGATACATACTAATTTTACATATAGGGGATAAAACGAGGTTAGTTAGTACTTATTATAAAAACTCTAGGGCTTCCCTGGTGGCGCAGTGGTTGAGAGTCCACCTGCCGATGCAGGGGACACGGGTTTGGGACGCGGGTTCGTGCCCCGGTCCGGGAATATCCCACATGCCGCGGAACGGCTGGGTCCATGAGCCATGGCCGCTGAGCCCGTGCGTCCGGAGTCTGTGCTCCGCAACAGGAGAAGCCGCAACAGTGAGAGGCCCGCGTAACGCAAAAACAAAAAAAAAAACAACAAAAAAAAACCCTCTATCTGTATGTTTTTGTAAGCAGTAATTATTTTACTGCTATTGTCATAAAAATAATGAAAATAATGTACAAAAAATTAAGTTATAAAATACAATTTCTTTATAGAAAAAACAATGCAAGGCATTTTTAATTTATGATCTTGTGACACAAGGTAATGGTCTGAGGACAAGACTTACTCTTAGTTAACCTAGTAATTGTTAAACTTATGAGGCAAATTGTACAAAAAAATGTACATAATGCCACATAATGGGATGTCATAAGAATGTTGACATACTGTGAAATATTAAGACATTTCTCAAACCTTTAGGAAAATTCGAATTCCTTAGCATTCAATTTCTCAGCTGTGTTTGTTGACTGATTAATATAAAAGAGACTGTGTTATCTTTGGCATTAAAAATATAGAAACTGAGCAAGGAAACCACAGAAAATGAGAGCATATACTTAACGATGAAAAAATATACATCGTACCCTCATGCTTATCTAAAAAGCAGTTTACCTATTTTTTTAAGAAATGATTAGGCTTTCACAGCTGTGTTTTGTTGGAGATGTTATTTACAGTTTTGAGATTTGCTTTAGATAAAATGCTAACTTGTCTAAAGGAGAATTTATGACCATTGGAAAACTAACTTATGATGAGGTTTAACGTTTTGTGTGTGGGGATATAAAGTTTTCATTTAACGTGTTTGAATTTCCAAATTGGATTATATGATAAGTGAAATGAATTCTAGAAATACACAATCACCATGGTTCTTCTGTGTGTGTTTTAGAAACTGTATCAGGCAATTATTTTTCTTACCTTTTATCTAGAGTACTTTCAGAGGGCATGGGCCACAGATTTAGATATTGCACCATTCTCTCCTATTAGAATATTACAAATCATGGGTACCTGTATAAAATATGCACATAAGTACATGAATATGTTTGCATCTATGTATATATATTATATTTATAACTTCATCATCTTTTATTTGAATATTCTAATTGACATTTCAGAGACAAAATTTGGTCTTAAGCAAAATTTGTCTGCAATATATTTCTGGTTCCTTTCTGCCTTTGCATTTCAGCAGATTCTTTCACCCTCATCCAGTGCCTTTGTTTGTTCTTTTTGCCCCCAAAAGGACCACCACTTCCCTTTCCCCACACTCCCCCCTCAAAATTGGCAGTGATGTTACTGTCCCCAGAATATAGGGAAATTTAGATTTCTCTTCTGGTAATTAACAAAATAGTACCAATGAACACAATATCACTCTAAGATTTTTTTCTATGGAATGTTAGATATGGAACCTTAGAGACCATATTATCCAGTGTTGTTTTTTTTAATAAATAGATTTTTTAATTAACTTAAACATTAAATTAATTAATGGAACTCCTTTTACATTGCCTAACATATCTCTGCTTGAAGTAGAAGTGAGAAGCCAAGAGCCCTAATTGCTCATCTTGACTTCATCCCCCCAAACTTCTCTGGAGTTACTGTAGCTTGTAAAGCTTGTAAAGAATTCCATGAATAGAGTTTGAAAAACCATATGTAGCCCAACAACACAGACACAAAACTAAGTCTAAGAGAAGTGAAGTGACTCTAGCTTTTGTCTGAAATGTCCCTCCTTAGTCAATGTCTTCATATTTGAAAACGCTTTTCAAGGGATTACTGCTCTGTCATGACCTAAATGACATCTCCTACATAGTCATCATATGTTGTTTTTTTTGCCATGCTCTTCGTCTTTAAATAATATTCTACTGAAATTTTTTGTGTATCCCATGGGGACAGAGACCATTTACGTCATTTTTATATCTATCACCTGTGTCTGACCATAGCAGGTACTCATTAAATGTTAACATAGATCAGTATTTTCTTTAGAGTTGATGAGTTATTTCATGGCTTAATACTAGCAGAAACAAAACAAAACAAAAAAAGTAAACTAAAATGACCAGTTCTCCAATCTCTATTGCAAGACTTTATCTATTATGTGATTTTGTTTTAGACTCTTCTCTAATAAGACTGTGTATTAAGACCTCTATCTCAGTACTCAAAACAAATGAAAATTATGAGAATTTCAGATACAAAAAAAATAAAATTATTATACCCATGCTAAAGAAGTTTTGTTGTATCTTGCTTTGTAGCTAAATTTGTCTAACATTTGTGATGGCTACAACTATATTTTTCACTGCATGTATACTTTCTACATGTGTACATACATGTTTTCCTACATGCATACTTCCCGATCTTAGTTTGGCTGGTGGATAAGGACGTTCACATTCTCCTCACTTGCTGCAACTGGCTGCTTCTTGTTTTGCACCAAGTATGTCTCTTCCACCCACACCCAGTACTTTATAGTTTCACTCTATATCCATTAGCTCAATATCACAGAGAAGAAATTGTGTTGCTCTAGGACTGTCTGAAATGGAATGGGTTACTATAAAATATAAATATTCAGTGGGTTATTATAAAATATAAATATTCAGTGAGTTCCAGTAGAAGGTGGACTGTCTTGTTTTCCAGATGTTCAGGAATGAATTTACTCATCAAGCCATGGACCAAACACATGTTCCCACTATTAAATATACCAATATAGTCACATCCACATCAAAAAGCTCTGCCTTCCCATGTTAAAACTCTGTTCTCCTAATGTAACATTCTGCACTTTTTCCTAAAGAAATGCCTCCTCACCTACTCAAAGACATTACCTTAGCAATTCTCCCTCTATGTTCTGTATCTTCCATGTTTCTTCTCACTATACATACACAATGTAACATCCTCCATCTTTAAAACAAATCGCTCCCTAGAGCTCTCTCACTGATTATCTCTGTCTACTTACCACCACGGCACTTTTCTCCTCTGCCTTGCAGCAAAACTCCCAGAAATAGATTCTATATGCATCTCAACTTCCTCCCTTTTCTTTCCTCCTATTTTCTCTTGAATCAATGCCAGTCAGGCTTTTTGTCATTCTGAAACTCAAAATTATCTTGCCAAAGGATAGGAGACTGGAGCATTTATAATCCTGAGTCCTGTCTTCTCATTATTGAGGATTGCCTGTGGTGTCCTTGATTCTATACACCACCACAAGGGCTGAGTGAGTTTTTTCATTTTGGAAAAAATACCTTGAGGCAGTTAAGCAGAAAAACTTGGAAGATTGTTAGCATGGACTGGAACTGTCTTCCACAGTTTCAGCAGAGCCTGGAGATTGACCAAGGGGATATGGAGCACAGGGCACACAAAATGTCTGCTTTGACATTTTCCCTGTTTGTTCCATCTTATTCTCTTTTTATGAATCCTCCTCATTTTCCTAACCTTTAAATTGGCATGCCCAGGAGTTAAACCTTAGACCTTTCTCTTTTTTAAACTACATTTACTACTCATCTGACCTTATACAGTCCAGTTACTTTGAAATCATGTGTATAATGTTTAACTTTTTATTTACCTCTTTCCTGAATCTTAGACCAATACTTGAGGTACCTTCACAACATCTCTACTTGAATGTTAGTTCAAAACCAAACTCTTGACATAAATTTACCATAAAACCAAGTAGTTCCCCTCTGAGGAATCTACCCACGAGAAATAAAAACATATGTTTTTACAAAGACTTGTACGTGAATGTTCAAAGCTGCATTATTTTTAATAGCCCCAAACTAGGAAAAAACCCAACTGGTAACATATCCATTCAATGAAATACTATTCAGCAATTAAAAGGGATGACGTATGCTATAACATAAACGAATCTCAAAGCATAGTTCTAAGTAAAAGAAACCAGACACAAAAACCTATATGTTGTATGATTCCATTCACATGTAATGTCCAGAATAGACAAATCTACCAAACAGAAAGTAGTTTTCACCACTTTCCGACTAAGAATATTCTAATCATAGGGACTCTGAGCTTGCTTTACCTGCATCTAGAAAAATTTTCCTCCAAATATCTTGTTCTCCCATTTTATTTAGCTTTCTGCCCAAATGACAGATATTCATAGGGGCCTTTTCTGATCAACCAACCTCAAACAGCTCTTGCAATCCACCATTCTCAGATCTCATTTGGCTTTGCTTACCTTCTTAGCTCTTATCACAAATGGGCATAAACTATGTTTGTTTTGTCTGTATCTATCAATAAAGTAGAGACAGGGAATTTACCTTTTGACACGTCTGTATGCGAAGGGACTAGAAGAGCACTTGGCAGATAATAAGTAATCAAGAAATTCATCCATCCATCTGTCCATCAGTTTGTTCATTTTTCCATTCAACATTTTTCCTTTTAAAAGTTCTAGATCTCATATCACGTGTAATAACACTGTCAGTGTATCACATAGTGTATTTTTAGAAGGCAAGTGGAAAAAGAGAAGCCAGGGTATGGTGAAGTTAACAGAGACAAATTGACAGACAGAAATAGATATGTGTCTGTAGACTAACAGTAGCAGGATAAGTTGGACGGAAGCATGGTTGCTGAGTCTGTGTCCCTGGGTGACAAGCCTACCCACCGAACTGGAGTTCAGGAGAAAGGTTAAGTTGAGAGACAGGACTTGGGACTCATCTGCCTAGGGGTGATAGTTAAAACTGTTGTATCCTGAGTTCCCGTCAGCAGCTGCTCCTACACACTTGGGAGCTCTCCATTAACATTTAAACTGACTGTCAAGTCCATAATTTTGTCCTCTCTCTTCCATCAGTTGCCTTCTTCCTTTTAAGATGTTGAAGTCCTCCCTGTCCACTGGCACATTTACCATTGCCAACCACTAGTTCTCCAGTGTTTTCCATTTTCAAAATCATTTCACTTTATTATCCAGGCTTACTCCATCTTACTTTTCCCCTTCACTCCTCTACTTCCTTAACATATTATCTCATTTCAGCCATCTTCAATGGGAGAACTCTGATTGCCATCTGTGGTCAAAACCACCCTTCTTCACTTCTGATTAGCACCCTCTATGTCTCAATGTCTAATAACCTGCTCAGTGAGTAGCATGATTTCCCTGCAATAGAATTTTGCTAGAATTGAATTTCTGTTTCTTTAAAAACATTTAGAGTTTGTACTTGTTTGAAAAAGTTTGAACCTGAGAGAATTCAAGCAAGCTGAAAAAATTATTTCTAGAATCTTATAAAAAATTAAGAAAGGTACAGGTAATTGTGGACATGGACACAAATTAGTCTTTTAATCAATAAATATATTTTGATTCTTAACTAAAATAAACAAGGTTCGATGTAACTGCATACCTGTTGAATTTATAATCTTATTGAAACAAGAAAAGAAAACTTGGGAGTCTGAAGAAGGATAATGAAAAGGTAAGAAGTAGGTTCTAACTTAATAAAAAAAAGTTAAAGACAAGACATGGAGAATTAAGGGAAAAGGAAAAATGGCTACTCAGGAAAGGTAAGAATAATCAGAAATGTAGCAGGCATAAAAGGTCTGTCATTCTCATTGTAGTAGCGTGCTATTACCAAAGCATGACAGTTTTAAAGTACAATAAAAGAAAAAAAATTACATAGAAATCATCATAATCAAATTTTTAAAAATGTATTAGTGATATAGAATATTAATGTCATTCATGTGAGAAAAAATAAAAGCATTTCCAATAATTATCAGGATGTGAAATATCAGTTATATAACTACCTAGATCTTTAGGTAAATGATTTTGATATGTACAGAAGGATATCTAAACCACACATGCAAGATTAGTAAGCAAATCATCAGGAATAACAGCTAGTGCTTTATGATAGCGTTAGTAGAGCTCGCTCGAGGGCCTAATATCACTTTGGCCCAATTTGATAACTTGATGGAGGTTTCAAAAGTAAACAATTATATATAACATGTTTCTATCATATATAATTATATAACTATATATTATATGACATTGTTGGAGCATAATTTTATACTAAAAATATCCTACACAACTTATATTTGTCTATGCCTATAAAGTTTAGAAAATATATTTATCATTATTTTTACTTCATCGGTGAGGAAAACACAATTAAGAAATATTAAGCGACTTCCAGATTACATAGTGGGTATTAAAACAAGGCCTTAGTGAATCCCCAAACCGATGCTCTTTCTACTGCAGTATATTGCCTCCCTCTATATGTGAATCAAAATGAGGATATAATTTACATGTATTAATTGTCTTGATATCTCAGAATATAGCCTGTGATTACACTTCAAAATCCACTTTAGGTAACTGATTTAATTGAGCTAAAATTTGTGAATTTGTGTGTCTGCTGTTAAAAGGCAAATATTGGTAAAATGATAAGATACGGTTATCATTGGCTATCAAATTTCCTAGCCCAAAGTAATCTATCACATCAATATCTATCAGTGACAAAAAGAAAGAAGGAAAAGTCTGGAAAATCTGGCCCTCCCTGGAAAGCAAAGCTCAGAAAGAAAACCCTCCTGCCAGGGCTCTTTGTATGGATGGTGGTGGGGAGGAGAGGGCCTTGAGCTCCTTAGCTAAGGAAACAGGGACCAAAAGGGGAAAGGAAGTGTGAATCCATCAAAAGCAAATTTCTTGAATTTCTTACAGTGCCTTGGATTTGGTACTTTATACTAGGGCATTAAACCAAAATTCAACCCAGTATACTAGCATACTTCATTATTTCGATCATGCATATGTTTTCACTTATTAAACTCTTTGAAATCAGAATGTGCATTACATTTAATATGATAAGAGAGCATTGCATCTTAGTTAATTGGCAGCATTTTTATTTCTTAGTAGTGGTGTATCTTACAACTGATGGCACCTTAGATTTAATGAAGGACTGTAAGTGAGGTTCATCTGAGAATCAAAAGAAAATGTGTATGAGTCTATTCTTACATCTTCCACAGAGGCTCAGCATCACTTCCAGTACAAATCCTATTCTGATCTAAATTTTATTAGGCTTTAACCACAAGACTAATATCTTATAAGTGTATCATTCAAGTTCCTTATCTGTTCCATTTCTCTATGAAGATGGTGTGATGTTAATTGAAAAAAAGAGTTAAAATATTCCATTTATATGAGCAGTATATATAAAAGCTATGAAATCTTCATGGCATTTAAAACAGAATTTTAAAAATCTCATAGGATTCAGAATACTTTTACTTTTTAATGAATTTTCAAATTTTGCAAGATGTTTGATATTTGGAAGCATCTGTAGTCAAAAGAAATATTTTAACTAAGTAGCTGGTCTGAGATGTAAAGACTGAGTTCAATCTAAAAGAAAGTCTTCAGTCTAATAAATTGAGTGCTGGTTAAACTCTGAAAGCAAAAGCTCTGAGCTGTATGTTTCTAGCTGGATTCTCAGTTTTTGTTTTGTTTTTTAATAAGGCATAGTTTCCCATGCAGTAACATATGGTTTCAATATTTGAGCATTCTCAGCCATTTTCCCCATATGTTTGTTGTAATCGACTAACCACACATGGCCAAATTCTGCCCTTAGATGAGCACAGAGAATGCTCACTGGGGTCGAAGAAAACAAACACATTTCATGCAGCAACCTATGGTCCTCAAACCAGGCTCCTGTCACTATTTGCACAATAATGAATAGTGCAAATGAATAATTATTAATACATTTTAGAAATGACTCTGGTTGCAGAAGCTCTTTTGTTCTGAGAATCTCTGAGATGAGCTGTTTGACAAAGGAGTTGTTGAAAGACTTGAGGAAAGTTGTGTGCAATGATGTGCATGCATTGAGTTGGGGAATGGGGAGCATCAAAATCATTTGTAATGTGATGTGTCAGTAATCCAAGACATGATTTACTTATTTCATTCATTCTACAATTTAGCACTCATCTAGGCACTGAGTATACATTGTCTGTTCTCAGGGAGCTCCCATTCTAGGGACATAGTACTGACAATAAACAAATAAATTAATAAATAAGCCAGGAAGTTTATATAAGTGCAATAAAGATTATAAAACTGAAAAATGTTAGAGTGATGGGAATATTTTTGCAAGGGTAGTTAGAGAAAGTCTTCTTTTGGAGGAAGTGATATTTGACCTGAGACCACATCGATGAGGACAAGTCAGCCACGTGAAATCTGCAGTGGAAATCAGGATATACCAGACAAGAGGAAGACCCTAAGGCTTGGACAACCTCATGATTCTGGAGGGAGGTAGGATAGAAAATATAGGCAGGGACCAGACCATGCAGGTTCAGGTAGACCACGATAAGTTTTGTGGATATTAGTTTAAGCACACTGGAGTATTTTAGGCAAAAGAATGAAGCAAACTGATTTACTTACACGTTTATATTTAAATAAACCATTAGATTTGCTTTGCCATCAACTGACCACCACAACAGTAACTATTGAAGATAGCAATGGAAAATACAGAGAATTCCACTATTTGATGGGAATGAAAATTGTGACACTAGCAAGGATATTTCAAGACACTGAAAATCTGAGACATGATTTTGGTTTTCTGGGATATAATTTCTCTAGGCATAAGGTCCTTGACTACTTACACACAATCTAAGAAGAAATCTTCCTGTGAGCTTTAAAGGAAAAAGTAAGACATAGAATGATCCACATGTGAACCTCACACAATTAACATAAACATACTTCCATCTATGATAATAATTAGGAAAATTTGGATGAATGGTATAGTGATAATAGAATTTTTTTGACGGGTAAGGATTTTTGAAAATAGAAAAAATGATGCATTTGGAAATCACTTTATGGTTTCATAAAGTGATTTCCCAAATTGAAGTTTAGCGGATACATATACGATAAATCTTCCACCAACCCTGTGCAATTTCATTTTGGATCATTTTTTTATTCACTTTAAATGTAATATACTGACACTTATACATCAGTATTAAGGGTATTATAATTCTTTGAAGGAGGTTTAATTCTCAAAATAGCAAAAGAAAATCTTTTGACATATAAGAATGTAATTACCCAGCATCTAATCTACCCTCTTTTGTTCTCTAAGATGATGGTAAAGTAAAATCAGAGAAAATAAAACTAAACATTTGGAAACATTTAACAAATATTTGCAGAGAGATTTATTTTCCAAACATCTACCATGTATTTTTAGGTTTTAGGGTCCTCACTAAATTCCATGGCACTTTCAAATAGTTATTTATGTTCAGTGACATATAGAGATTTATATCAAACCAAGATTGCTTTGATCCAGGAATCTATAATCTGATAAATGTAGGATGATGGAACTTTGTCTAGAGATTTTGAGAGGGCATGGATTTTCTAACTTAATTTGTAGGTAAATAGAGGAATTGCCTATTTATTGGCTACATTGATAAGACAGGTGAATATATGCTGTGTTAACACAATAATCCCAAGTTTCCATGGCTCAGAACAACAAAGTTCATTTCTTCCTTATGCTCCATGTGGTTGGCAGGAAGGTTTTGCTTTTCATAGTCATTGGGGCATCTGGGTTGATGGAGGTGACTTGATTTTTTTTTCTATCTTTTTATTAATATAAAAATTATACAACATGAACTCCACTGTGTTCTTTAGGATATTTTCAATATTTGCAACCATCATCACTATCTAAGATATACTGTATCTGTTAACAGTGACTCCGAATTCCTGCCTCTCCTACCCCCAGGCAAATGTGAATCAACTTCTGTCTCTATGGAGTTGCCTATTCTGGACATTTCATATAACTAGGGTCACACAATAGGTAGTCTTTTGTGACTGGTTTCTTTCACTTAGCATAATATTTTAAAGTTTCATCCACGTTGTAGCATGTATCATCACTTCATTCCTTTTTATTGCCAAATAATATTTCCTTATATAGGTATCCCACATTTGTTTATCCATTAATCAGTTGTTGGACATTTGGATTATTTCCACTTTTTGGATATTGTTTTAAATTTTATTGAGGTATAGTTGATTTACAATGTTGTGTTAATTTCTTCTGTACAGCCAAGTGACTAATTCATACATATATATATTCTTTTTCATATTATTTTCCATTATGGTTTGTCACAGGATATTTAATATTGTTCCCTGTGCTATACAGTAGGACCTTGTTGTTATCCATCCTCTATATAATAATTTGCCTCTGCTAATCACAAATTCTCATTCTTCCCCTCTCCTACCTCCCCTTCCCCTTGGCAACCACAAGTCTGCTCTCTATGTCTGTTTTTGTTTCATAGATATGTTGACTTGTATTTTAGAGTCCACATATAAGTGATATCATATGGTATTTGTCTTTCTCTTTCTGATTTACTTCATTTTGTATGAATAATCTCTAGGTCCATCCATGTTGCTGCAAATGGCATTGTTTCATTCTTTTTGATGGTTGAGCAATATTCCATTGTGTATGTGTGTGTGTGTTTGTGTGTGTGTATATATATATATATATATATATATATATATATATAAGATGTGATATATATATGTGTGTGTGTGTATATATGTCCACATCTTTTTTATCCACTCATCTGTTGAGGGACATTTAGGTTTTTTCCATGTCTTGGCTGTTGTAAGTAGTGCTGCTAAGAACATAGGGGTACATATACCTTTTCAAATTATATTTTTGTCTGCGTATATGCCCAGGAGTGGGATTGCTGGATCATATGGCAACTATATTTTTATTTTTTTGATGACTCTCCACACTGTTTTCCGTAGTGGCTGTACCAATTTAACATTCCCACCAACAGCGTAGGAGTGTCCCCTTTTCTCCACACTCCCTCTATCATTTATTATTTGTAGACATTTTAATGACGGCTATTCTGACTGGTGTGAGGTGATACCTCATTGTAGTTATGATTTGCATTTCTCTAATAATTAGCGACACTGAACATCTTTCCATGTACGTTTTGGCCATCTGTATGTTGTCTTTGGAGAAATGTCTATTTATGTCTTCTACTTTTTGGATATTATGAATAATCCTACTATGAACATTTGTGTACAAGTTTTGTGTGAACATGTTTTCAATTCTTTTGGGCGTATACCTAAAGGTGGAATATCTGTGGCATATGGTATCTCTATGTTTAACTTTTTGAGAAATTGCCAAATTGTTTTTAACAGCTGCACCATTTTATATTCCCACCAGCAATGTATGCGAGTCCAACTTCTCTACATCCTCACCAACACTTGTTATATTTTCTCTATTTTTTTTTTAATGGACATCCTTATGGTGTCAAGTGGTATCTCACTGTGGTTTTGACTTACATTTCTCTAATGATGAATGATGTTGTGCACATTCTTCGATGTTGTGTTTATTGTCCATTTGTATATCTTCAGCGGAAAACTGTCTATTCAAGTCCTTTGCCCATTTTGTAATTGAGTTATTTCTCTTTTTGTTGTAAGAGTTATTTTTATATTCTGAATACTAGCTGCTTATAAGATATATAACTTGCAAATATTTTTATCAATTCTGTGGTTGTCTTTTCATTTTATCAATATTGTCTTCTGAAGCACAAAGTTTTTATATTTAGAAAAAATCCAGGTTATCTATTTTTTCATTTGTAGCTTTTGGTTTTGGTGTCATACTTAGGAAATCTTTGACAAATCCAAGATCATGTGAATTCACACCTGTGAGTCCTTTTTTTTTTTTTTTGCGGTACGCAGGCCTCTCACTGCTGTGGTCTCTCCCGTTGCGGAGCACAGGCTCTGGACGCACAGGCTCAGCGGCCACGGCTCACGGGCCCAGCCGCTCCGCGGCATGTGGTATTCTCCCGGACTGTGTCACGAACCCGCGTCCCCCGCATCGGCGGGCGGACTCTCAACCGCTGCGCCACCAGGGAAGCCCCACCTGTGAGTCCTTCTAAGATTTTTAGAGTATTAGCTCTTACATTTATGTTTGTGATTCTTTCTGAGTTAATTTTTGTATATTGTGTGAGGGGTCCAAATTCTTTCTTCTGCATGTGGATAGTCAGGTTTCCCAAAACTATTTGTTGAAAATATTATAATCCCCCACTGAACATTCTTGGTTGAACTTTTGTCAAAAATCAGTTGACTATAGATGAATGGGTTTATCTCTCAACTCTCAATTATTTTCCCTTGATTTATATGTCTAGCTTTGTGCCAGTATCACATTGTATTGATTTGCTACTACTACTAGCTAGTAGCTACTACTAGCTTTGTAGTAAGTTTTAAAATAGAGAAATGTGAGTCTTCCAACATTATTCTTATTTTTCAAGGTTGCTTTTGCTATCTGGGGTCCCTTGCATTTCTTATAAATTTTAGAATGAGTTTGTCCTTTTCTGTAAAAAAGAACTTTTCATCAGTATTGCATTAAATCTGTACATCAGTTAGGGAGTATTGCCACTTTAATGATACTAAGTCTTCAGTCCATTAACAGAGGATGTCTTTCCATGTATTTAACTCTTCTTTAATTTATTTAAATATGTTTTGTAGTTTTCAGCATACAAATCTTACACTTATTTGGTTGAATTTTTTTTCTAGTTATATTATTCCTTTTGATGCTATTGAAAATAAAATTGTTTTCTTAATTTCATTTTCAGATTGTTCATAGCTAACATATAGAAATACAATTGAATTTTTGTATATTAATGTTGTATCCTTCAACTTTGCTGAACTCATTTACCAGCTCTGATTATGTGTCTATGTGTGTATTCTTTAGTATTTTTTATGTATGTAAGATAATGCCACCTGAAAGTAGTTTTACTTCTTCCTTTCCAAACTTGATAATTTTAAAAAATTTCTTCTTGCTTAAATGCCCTGGCTAGTAATCCTATACAGTGCTGAATAAGAGTAAAAAGAACAGATATCCTTGTCTGCTTATCTTAGAGAGAACGTTTTCAGTCTTTCATCATTAAGTATGATGTTAGCTGTGGATTTTTCAGAGATGTCCTTTATAAGGTTGAGGATGTTTTTTTCCATTCTTGTTTGTTGAGTATTTTTATTTCAAAAGTGTGTTGTATTTTGTCAAATGCTTTTTCTGTGTCTGTTGAGATGATCTTTGTTTCTTTATTCTATTAGTATGATATATGACAATAATTGATTTTAATATGCTCAAGAAATCTTGCATTCCTGGAATACATCCTACCTGGTAATTTTATATCATGCTTTTTTAAATACTGCTGAATTCCATTGGTTAGTATTTTATCTATATGCATATAAATGTTGATTTATAATTTTCTTCCCTTATTATATCTTTTTCTGATTTTAGAATTAGGCTAACACTGGCCTCATAGAATAAGTTAAGAAGCATTTATTTTCTGTTTTTTGGAGGAGTTTGAAAAGGATTGGTATCAATTCTTTTTTCAATATTTGGTGTAATACACCAATGAAGACATCTGGCCCTGGACTTTTCTTTGTTAGAAATTTTTCCATTACTAGCTCAATCTCTTTAGGTCGATCAAGATTTTCTATTTCTTCTTGAATCAGTTTTGGTAGGTTGTGTGTTTCTAAGAATTTGTGCATTTCATCCAGTTTACCTAATTTTTGAAATATAATTATTCATATTATCCCATTATAATTCTTTTTATTTATGTAAAGTGAGAAGTAATGTCATTATTATAATTCCTGATTTTAGTAGTCTTCTCTTTTTTCCTCATCAGTCTAATTATAGATCTATTTGTTTTTACTGATTTATTTTTCTATTTCTTTAATTCCCTATTTCAGCTATTTCTCTTCAAGCCTTTATTTCCTTCCTTCTTGCTTTGGGTTTAGTTTTCTCCTCTTTTTCCAGTTACTTAAGATGGAGAATTGATTTACAATCTTTTCCTTTATTAAAGTAGGCATTTAGATCTAGATCTAGATCATTTTTCTTTAAGGACCGCTTTTGCTGTATTCCACAAGTTTTGCTATCTTGTGTTTTCATTTTCATTCATGTCAAGTATTTTCTAATCTCTCTTGTGATTTCTTCTTTACTTATTTGTTATTTAGGAGTATGTTGTTTAATTTCCACATACTTGTGAATTTACCAGCTTAAATGATCAACCCAGTAGTTATCAAGGATACTGAAAAGCCTTTTATACAGTAGACATCTTCAAAGTGGGCAAAGCAGCAAGACCTGTAGAACCCTGGCAAGACCCTGTCCAACCCCACTACTACCATCCTGCATCATCTTTATTTTGTCCCTATACCCTGTGAAAGTTTTTTAGGAGAAGGATAAAAGTGATGATGGTGTCTAATTTCTCTGTCAAATGTTCCTACAGACAGGAGAACACATTCTCAAATAGCTCTACCTCAATTCCAGCTTATCCATTGTTCTCCCACCTTCCCAGCTCCATCCCCTGCTGTCTGGACATGGTGGATGAAGAGAATAAAACATAAGTATAGGCTATTTGAAAAGGGTAGAGTGGTTGAATAGAAAAATTTTAGTCTTCTTTTCTCTCCATCATCATGGCATGTGATAATAAGACCTTCCTTCATAAACTAGTGAAGACCATGAGAAGTAGGTAAATGTCCCATTTCTAAAGATTTTCAAAAAGATAAAGTTCCAGATTAATTTTTAATTTTCTTTTATTGTTTCATTCTTTAACATGGAAATAGCAAGAGAGCTCTACCCTTATTTTCCTTTAAAAAAGCAGTTCATGGGAACATCAGTTTTGCAAAGGAACCAACCATCATTTCCATGATCTCTTCAATATATGTTCTTTCCACTAACACTGATAGTTCAATATTTTACTGTCACAAAGCAGCATAAATTACACTGATGATGATTCTATTGAGAAAGTCCCCAGGGTACAAAAGTTAAACCTAGTTAATTTAGCACATCTTTCTGTGTGCCACACATGCCCTGAGCATATAGTTAGTAAATTACTCAGAATCTATACTTTCCTGTCTTAATATTTTAAATGCATATGAGTTGTGTATATGTTTTTTTTTTAAAGAAACTCCTGTTTTAGTGAAATAAAAAATGAATTGCAACCTAGAACACCTCATAATCCATTATTCAAACATTTTCATTAAAACTTTTATGATAGTTTCTGTGCAATAAGTTTCCATGCTCAGGTCCAACTATCCCTGCAGCATGGTTCCAGCATGAAGCACTGAAGTGATATCTTTAATATTTGACCTAAGGAAAAGGATAAGGCATATGAAAAGTGTTACCTCTTAATATGTATTTAATATATTTTATAGTCTAAGCTACTTGTACAGATAAAATGAACTTAATAAATGACATTAAGTTATTTTTCAGTTTTTAATAGACACTCTTGGGGGGTCAATAGTTTCCGGAGTCTACACAAATTATTGTTACTGATAGGTGTGGATATACCCATGATATAAGACTTGAGAGTTGATGAAAAAATTCATGAAGAGGGCAAAAACCCTGCCCCACAATTGAACTAAATCAAAAGTTGATGTGCTCCTACATGCTAATAATGATTGCAAAGGCTTAGTGTGTGCCTCATGTAATGGACATAGTGAGTTAATCCTCTAGACAGGGCAGAAAGCCTGCATAACTTTCCTTAGTACATAGTATGGTGCTTTGTACCCAATAGACAATAACTGAATACTGTGCTTGACTACAAAAGAAATTGAAATATAAGGAAGTATGACACTAGACAAGCAAATTTCTTTTTTAAATTTCTTTAGCCACTAAGAAACAAACACAAATCTCCATCATTCTTGCTATGCCAGGCTTTACAGTAGTGCTTTCATAATATTTTATAGATAGAACCACATTAAAACATCTGTGTTTAAGGAGCAAACAAGGGAAAACAACCAGGCAAAATTCCGAGAATAGAAATGACCAAAGTAATTTGGGAAAAGTGTAGTATTCAGACAAGCCACTGGGTGAGGAGAAGGCAGGGGTAGGAATCTTTTTTGAGAATGGTAAAATCCTTTTTAGTGTCAGCTTATGCCAGGGTCAAATAAGAGGATGACTGAAAGTTATCCGTGTGCAGCACTAGTGGCAACAATTTTGGTAGAGTGATAGAAGTGGTAAGAGAGAAAAAAGAGGACCCAGGATAAGTATATGATGGATGTCAGCAGGTCAAAGGAGTTAACTCACAATGGTTTCTGTTTTCCCTGCTGAGTGGGAGGAAAGGTTGTCTCCTGGGAGTGAGGGTAAGTGTTTTGGAGAGATGAGAGTGAGTTTGAAATAGTTGCTGTGAAGAATGGGTGAGAGAGCTGACCAGGCAGCCCTGTGAACCTCATTGGGGTTGCAGACCACGACCGTAGAAGGTCATAAATGTTTTAGTGGAGAACCAGGTACTGCTGTGAAGTTTCCTCTTACTCTGTGGGTTTCTTTTGAAGATAAGGACTATATCTTAGGTTTCTAACCTCAGCAGATAACATAATGCCTGAATTCTATATAATGATCTATAATTATTTACTGTGTAATGAAATTCTGACCTATGTCGTAAGATGTCAACAGCAACTATTGACTTATTCATGGACATCAACAGATAAATAAACTTCCTTGTTTTCTGTCTATGCCAACTATGTCCCCAAACTCTCACACTATAGTTCTCCCTTCTAATCCCTCTTTCTCTGTGGCCCAGTATTTTCCCAGTCAAGTGATGGTGATCATAGAATACCAGGCATCTATCAAATTTAGTAATTGCAAAATCTTTCCAATGGAGATTCTTGGCATCATGGCTGTATTAGGAAAAAACCCAGAAAAGAGAAAAGCCTACTTGTATAATGAAATGTTCTTCTTGATCCTCATTTCCAAACTGATTTCCATCACAGAAATATACTATTCCTTAATGGTAAGCAATAGTTTCAGTTTCAGTTCATACAATCAGTATCTTTAGTGTTAGATCAACAGTATTAGAACTCTATATTTTGTGCTAACCAAATAGAAAAGCATCCTATCTCCTTTGTACTATAAAATTCTAGATAGAGTTAATTCACAGCTAAAACTTGAATTAAAACTCTAAACTGGTTCAGTGAAAGACAACCAATGATCAAGAACATTGACTCTCATTAGCTCTGTTTTCTTAATACCTTGTGATGACTTTTGTTCCCATGTGTATGGTTAGAAGTAAACAATGATGATTATAAAAAAAAAAGAAAGAAAGTAAGAGTCTGGGATTGTATTCTACATAGACTAATGTGAAGGAATCAAGTTGAATGCCTGATGGCCAATCTCAGCCATGTCATAGGATAGCTGGAACAAGATATATTTCACATCAATTCAAAATAATTTCTGTGCTTTTCCATTCATTTTAGCTGTATTGAAGAAGGGGACAGGCTGGGACTCAGGAAGATCACATAGCTGATGGCTTTCAAAATGAGACTGTATGTGATGTATAAGAACATCAGGCCTTCGTTCTAAATTGTGCAGGCACTAGTCTTCATTTAAAAAGTATGCTAGAAAAAATATTGCCTGATCACAGCCATGTTTTAAGATCTTCAATGCTTGTCTATGATTAGGGGGTGAAATCGCTTTAAATTTTTTTTTTTTTTTAGAAATTCTGGCTTTTCTGTGAAGATCAGCCTCTTCCTAAGCTGCATCAACTTCAAATATTCTGCTGGCAGTGTCTGCACAAGAGGCTGCTAGGCTTCAGTCTGCTCGGGCCATGGGATTCGACAGGGTCTAGAATCCTATGGTGCATGTCTATTCATTTCAAATAGTTTTCAAAAATAGAAAAAATGTGAGAGGATGAATGCTTAATATTAAATGAAAGGGATCTTGTGCTACAAAGCACACATTCTGCCTCTGTTGTATAGAATCATAATTTTGAGGTTGAAATTTATATTCTTAATGTAATTTCAAAGTGGAACATAGCTTTTAAAACAGTAAAACAATAAAGGTGGCCATGCATAGCTTACAGATATGGCTGTGCTGGTAACGCCTGCACTGTGGTGTCAGGGTTCTCCGTGCATAGGTTACCTTTAAAGCCAGTCAAGATACCAAGGTAAGTATTAAAACACTTGAACCATACTCTGAGAAAATAAGGAGCAAGCGAGGGAGATGCCTGTGAGTTTTGTATAAACACTTCTCATATTGAGACTTCATTTCTCATTTTGTTTCTGCCTGGGTTCTCCAGGCACTCTACATAATGTTAATTATATCTTACAACTCCAGGATATCATTAAGAATATGTGAAATACTCATTTATATTATTTTCAATTTGCATGTATTCTTATATATCTTTTGGACTTGAAAAATTATAAAAAGGTAAAAAATCAAAAAGTCAAACAAAAATTTCCTTATGAATCTCAATGATGAACATGGAATATGTACTTGGTGGTACACTGTACCCACTAAATAGAATTGGTGCTTATAGCTACATGTGTTTTACTTTCCAGGCTATAAGATAGAAGGCCATTAATGGATTTCTAGTTTCAAACAAGGCATCTTTAGTTAGAAAATGAAAATGAAAATTTTAGTAACCAGTCCTCTAGCACGATACTTGCCTTACATGTGAGAGGTGGTTTTGGAAATCAGTCACATCAACTTTCATTTTCCTTACCTGGACAATATTTTCAAATGCATTAACTTCTAATATAGGTTATTAAGTATATGACAAATCTGAATATCCATTGTGCATTTAATTTCATATTTTAACATTTTTATCCACTTAAACGAAGAAACAGATGTAGAATACTTTTATTTTAGGGTCAATTATACCATATTGATAAATGAAAATGACACTGTACCTTATTATTATCATTAATAAAACCATTCCTTCAATGGGAAACTTCTATCTTTTTTTCCGAAGGCACAAGCTTTTCCTTACCAGTGTATATCATGTGTCTTCTTTCAGGAAACAACAGATAAATGAAAAAAGAAAGAGAAACAGTTTACACCATAACTTTTACCATTGTCTTCCACCTCCACACCCTCCCTCCCTTCTGCCCACAAGCAAAAATAAAAAAATTATTTGAACTTGCTGGAAAGAGTTTGCTGTGACTAATTGCCTTTCTGGTGTGTGTGTGCCACACTTCATTTTATGATTAAGATTTCTGACTCAAGAAGTTGTCAGCAAAAGACAATATATCAAAGTTTAAATATCAGTAATAAAACAGTACAGGAGATATTCTGTGACTACTTAGAACTGAAAGCGTTTTATTGAAAAAGGTTTGTTTTCTTTGGCAGCATTCCACGACCTCCTACTGTTGACAAAACTAGCAGCCTGTCCTGTTTGAAGTGTAACTGCCAGCAGAAGCTGCTGCTTCAGAGCACTTACAGGATTTTTCTCTAATATTTTCATCAAACACACTCGTGATATACCTTACATAATCTTTAAATTATAGGAAAATGCTAGAAGGGTGTTCTGCAAGTCACAGGCTGAAGTAAGGGGGGAGATTTATGGCTCTTTCCAGTCGACATTTGTGACTGACCTACAGCACAACAGGGCTGCTATTTCCCTTTCCTGATTCATGATAAGTGCAGCTGCCTCCAAATAAGCCCCCCGAGCCCATTAATGCTTAGTCCATTCCCTTATGGTAAATATGCACATCTCCAGTCTCACTTTTTAATGTTCAGCTGTGATGACGTTGAATAGAAAACCAGGTTGCCTTAGCTTACTTGAAACCCTTTGCCAAGTAAGTGCCTTGCCATCAAAGCGTGGGTGCCCCAAAGTCCATCTTACCTCTGGCTCTAATTAAGGTGATGCTTTCCAGTCTAGTTTACTCACAAAAAAATTGCAAAATCGTTTTCCCCTTGCAACCTGGGTTTTAAGGTCCTGGACTGTGTTGCCTTCCATTTTTCGCTGCCAGCACCCTATCTAATTAACAAAATTGCATCAAGATTGATATGAAGGTAAATATTGAAGGCACAAAAGGGAAGGGGAAACAAATTATTTAAAATGTCAGAAAAGCCAAGACATTCATCTTCCCTGCCGCAATTTGTTTTTCATTAATAAAATATACATTGTTTTCCACTCGGAAAAGTTATTAGTGGCAACACAGTCTGTATGAAGCTTTGTCTCTTCCAAAATGAAGTCTTTGTTTAGACATTGGTGATGGGGGTTTTGTGTCATTGTCTAATCTGTCAGATTAGATGAGCAAGTGTATTTAGGGGTGTAAAGATGTGCAGCCACACCTGCTGTGCAAAGCTGTGAATTCACAACTCTTCTGACTATTAAAATGTGTTATGCTGGGAGCTCTTTTGTTATAATAAAACTGTTGGTGGTTGCGTGTTTGAAGTGGCGCAAGTGTCAGGCCTTATTACAATCATAATAATTACACCAAAAGTAACCTCATATTTTGACTATTTAATGTTAATGTGGAACAAATTAAAGGCTAAGCACCTAATAGATTCGGAGATGTTAAATTGATTTTGCACTCAAATTTTTCTAAGCAAAAACAGAAGTCCATTAATGAAATAATATTCACGGTCCAGAAAAAACTATAGACATCTGAAGAAGAGTTTTGAAATAATATAGGAAACAAAGGATACACAACAAAATATGAAGCCAATGTTGTGACAATAAAATTATTGTCAGGAGAATGCTATTAAATGTGATCCTTAAAGAATGCCAATTATAATTTCTTTATTTGTTGATGTCTGTGCTCGTCATATGAACATACTATGATATTTTATTCCCTCAGCTAAATATTGGATTGTGCCTAAGCAGAGATAATGCTTTCTATTTATCCCTAATTACAAGGCCAGGTTTTTTTTTTTGCAGGTTCTATTATTTTACTGTGCTAAAATGTGGCTACATTTAATAATCTTTTATAACAAAGCAAAACAAGATAATATTAACTGCCTCACTTATTAACTCACCATGCACTTTCTAAAACCTATTTTTCTCCCTAATTTGTCTTTTTATCATGTTTCCCCCCCCCCTTTGGCATATTGGTGTTCTTTAAAGAATGTCTAAGAAATCTATAGGAATTTCTTTAGTGTAAGTTAGCAGGGTATTGGCTGAAGAAAAAGAAATTTTTTCTTCAGTATTCTAAAAAATTTTAAAAGGGAATGGAAAAAAGAAAAGAACAAAATGCTAAGCCAAAAGAGCCTCTGTTGTCACTTTTATAACACTAAGCAGCTTGTGGCAGGTTTAATAGACCCTAATCTAGAGAGGCCTTTTTAGAGACCTTAGACCTGTATGGCCTCATTAATTCAAACTGTACGTGACAGTTCAGAGGTGTCCTAAACCAGCCATTACGTGCATAAACAGGCTCGGATGCCAGCGTGGCACGTACACTGTCCTCAGATCAGAATTTGTCATCCTCAATAACTATGATTAGAGAAAACCTCTAAAACAGAAGAATTTTTTTCCTCTATAAATACTAATGAAGTCTGATCATGAGGTCTAGTTCATTCCCTTCCAAAATAGACTTTAAAATATTTTAACACTAACCTAGAAGAAGATAATGCAAACTTAACAGAGAAAAGGTACTGGTTAAAAATAATTGAAAGATATTGGCCTCCTTCAACTCTCCCCAAATTGTCATTTTATGGAGACTCAGGCATACAATTAGGTCGTTCTCATTTGACAATCATCACCATGCTGAGACCTGGATCTCATATGTGTAACATCTGGATTGTCCTGCAGATGTAGCAGGGTGACAGCTTCACACATTCCTTGAAAAGAGGCGTCCACACACTGACAGTTACTCATCATTCAGAAAAAGAAAAAAAAAAGGATGAAATGAAAGAAAGCTTTTCCTCCTGACTCTTAATTTAGAAATACATTATCTAATAACAACCAGTACAAGAACAGTTTTCCTGCACAATTGGAAATTGCAGCTGGTCCAAATTATAACAAGAAATATTTTACCTTGTGATGAAAAAGGGAAAAAGTTTTACTGAAGGCCAAACTTTATATAAGAAAGGAAATTAAGAGTACTTGAAGATTTGATTTAATTTAATTAACTTTGTAATAATCTTAAATTACTTCTTTTTTAATTCTTATATAAATGCCCAATAAAGACATTGAATGTGAAAATGTTAAAATAATATGTAAAACTAGTATTTTAATTAAATCAACATCAAACTAATTTCTAGCCATTACTTGTTAAAAGAAGTCTTCTTAATAACAGGATTGTTCATCCTAAAGCTTTATAAAGTAATATATATATATATATATATAAATATGTGAAAATTAATACATACACATGTATTTTTCTTTTTAAGCTGAAATTTTCTGCAAACCTGTAATTTTTACTTTATACTTAGTCTTCCTAACAACATTGGTGTTTTAATCGCTTACATTTTCCTCAGAACCTTGTGCCCTTGTTTTCCAGGCCAATTTTATTCTGGATAAGCAAAATACTGACTCTGTTTAAAACTTTCCTGCACAGATGACATATTTTAAAAAGGCAGATATACAAAGACTGGTTTCCATTTCCTGAGATTAATGAAAGTCACTGTATGCAATGGATCTTTAGGCGAGAAAATACATTATTTTATGGAAGATATTAAAAAATGTTATGCAGACCTCTCTTGCTCTGCAGTATATCCAGTCCAGCTACAAAGATTCAATACTCTGACTTACATTTTTACGTGCTGGATTAGTCTTTGTATTTGTTTTGATAGAAAAGCAGGCAACAGCCTATTTCATGGACAATAAATTCAAGATAATAATGATGAGATAGTATTGCCTCAGCTAAGTACACTCAGATTGGAGGGTCACATATTTGACCTCGATCTAGTATGGTCCTTAATGAATCTATATACTTGATTAGGGTTACTGTCTTTTTATGGCTCAAAATAGCTTTGCATGGAAAACTAGCTCATTTTAAGTGGAGTTGAAAGAATCATTTTGCTTCCAACACATCTCTAAAACTTTTCCAAAGACTTTTAAATGCTTGCTTTAAAATTCTAACGTCCCAGAAAGCTGTCCTTCCCCTTGCCAATTCTGGTTTTGTTTCACAACCTTCACTGCATATGGAAAAAATTCTTCTCTGCCACCTTTTAATGGTATGAAAAATTCTGTTTTTCAAATAATCAGTATAATTTCTGAGATATTGCATTAAAGCCCTAGTCTTGAAGAAGATAGGTCTTCCTTACCTATCCTGTTTCACAAAAGAGAATTGAAGAATTGATGTTGGCATGTCATGTTGAGAAATTTGTTTAAGTAACAGTAAAAAGCAATCAACAGTAAGGATTAGAACTTGGAGCCATTATATGTCTTTTGTTCTATTTTGTGTGCTTTGTTCCCTTTATTCATTCATTTTTATTAGTATTCTGTCAGCTTCAAAGTAAATGGGGGTTTTATAGGGTCCAGTCCCAGATATTACCATTAATGTTCTGGTTAGCACGCACTGCACCTTCTTTATTATGCAACGGTCTTTTACAGTCTCCCCGCTTTCTCGGAGTAGCTCTCTCCTTATCTGTGCTTCCAACTCCATCTGTCTGTCTCTCTGCTCCTCTCACTGCATCGCTCACTCTTAATTCAGGGAAGTGATTTCTTACCTCTTGTCACTCTCTTTCTTTCTTCCACTCACTCTCAATCAGAACTCGTTTCCTGATTCCGTGACTGCCCTGGACTCATGTATCTCCCTCACTCCCTTCCTCTTTCAGAATCATGATGGAGATTCTTTCTATCCTCTTCTTTTTTTTTAAATGCAGCTTCTGAAAACCTTCTTTTCTTTATCTTCTTCTACCTTTCAGGACTTGGAATGTAGACAAAATTAGACAGTAAAATACTGATTTCACATTACTAGGTACACTCCTGAAGAGATAGATATTTTCTAAAAGTTTCTAAAAGTATGAAAGGGTAGGTTTCCGTGCACTTACTCATTAACAAATGTAGTGGACATTTTAAATCAAGGGTATTTGGAGATGAAATGGTTACTTCTTAGGTGTGAGTTATTGTCTCTAACAATGACAAAAAAATGAGAATACAAATAGACAGGTTGTTCATACTTCCAGTTGTGTTTCCTAGTGTTGGACTCAGGCCTGAATCTGGAAAGAGCAAAAGTGTTGGGATTTTAAGTCTTTTATATACCACTTCATATGCTTAGATTGCTTTTATATTGTTACTCCTCCACATTCTAAAATGTGTTAGTTACACATTCTTTTTAATATATGATCTTGGTTGGATGTATTTACACCAGAATTACAGTGCCAGAATAGTTAAGTCATTCTAACAATATCAGAAATTTCATGTGGAATTCAATAGTTACAAGGATTTTAAAAATAGCATTATGTATCCCTAAGCCCTTCACAGTGAATACAGTAGAAATGTCAATCCGTTTTTCCTAAGTTTTAAAGGTAAAACAAAAATGCAATTTAAAAAGAGGCAACTGCATCTATTTTAGACCTTCTTTCTCACTTGGGTTACGAACAAGGTAAATTTTCAGTCACACACCACCAAAAGTAAGCATCACAGAAATGACCATTTTAATATATACTTTAATTCCATATCATTCCAATTTTAAATGGGAATACTTTAGTAATTCTCTCAAATGAATGCTGCCTTAAAAGAAAAATATCTTTATTGGCATAGAAATCTCCAAATACTAATGAAAGTGAAAAAGGCTAGGAAAAACCAACAAACTTTAGGGGAAAATAAACCTCAGAGTTAAAAATAAATTGAGGACACTAGAGCAATCTCTACTATCTCTGTAACATAATTTGTAAATTAATTTTTTTCCTCAGTAAGATAATGACGCAAGTGCTCTTCCATTAATTACTAGGAAAAAAAAAAAACGCTGAATGATATAAATATAATTCAAAAGGAAATACATTGATTTTTTTTTTTTTTTGCTCCATGTAATTGTCACATAAGTAGGCCATAAGCTATGATGTAGGCAACACCCACAGCTTATTGGAAGAAATCTTGCATTTCCATAGTCACATACCCTAATAAACAGAATAAAATATTTAACATGATGGTAAAGCTCAGTTTTCTCCCACCTCTTCTTGACAATAATTCCGTAGCTCAATATCCTGTACATTTTTGCTTGAGAGGATGAAGTTTTTTTGTTTTTTTTTCCTCCAGTAGTATTAATCTATTTTGCTGTCTTAGCAGGGATACATTAACCAGGACGAACTCTGAACACGTTTTTATTTCTTACCATAGAAAATACAGCTAGATAGCTCATTAAAATGTATCAGTGAATAATAACCTCTTCCTTTAAATTAACTAATATCTAAGTTTAATGAAGCTCCATTTATAGTGATTTTCTGGCTGAAGTGCTCTTCTCTCTGCCTAATTATGTGCACGGCTTTCAGACAACAAGGCGTGTCTTTAACATTAGATAAGAACCTGAGCTTTTATCTCAATCAATAGTCTTTAGCCTTTGAACTCCTGTCAGTGGAAGACCAGTCCGTCATGTTCAGTTCTACCTGATCTCTTTTCCTTCTTGATGCACGCTGCCATTTACAAAGGAAACACACACACACTCACGCATGCTCACACACACCCATGCATACACCTAAGATATAAGCAGGCAAAGTGTTTAGATTATTTGCCTGTCTGTGTGTGTGTATGTGCATGCGCACAAGCATGTGTGGACAGGATCCTTTATAGCTGTAAAGATGTGTGACTGTAATGATGATGTTAAAATTTTCTTGTTTCCTTTCACTGGGCTTTGTGTATCTCAAAGGAGCCCCATATGGTGCTCTTTGTCCGTGTCATTACCTCGTTACAGCCACTGTCTGCCAGCCAAAGGTAGAGCGAACGCTGCAGCTGTAGACAGCGATACAACTGGAATTGTCTAAGGTCAACAGTGCCGTAATTACTTTAAAATGTCAGCGTACAATAAAATACAACAGTTCATCTGGCAGAAAGCAAATTAGCTTTGACCATAGCGTAATTACCCTTTTCTCAGCACCATTAGAAGAGATCAAATCTCCACATTCACTGTTTGAGGAAAGGCCATCAGAGTACACTCTACCTGACAAGGATGCACATTTGCCATTTTGAGATGTAATTAATTGTCCCTATAATAGAAATTTTTATATTTGACTCTGGAATTGAAATGTGTAATAACCTGGCTTCTTCATTTTAACCATTTTGATGCTGGAAAGAAAGGTCTGTTTTGCCAAGTGTAAATAAGTAGTATCATGCAGAACATATTTTTCGTTTTGATGACAGTTAGCTCTATAGCAGGAGTGACTTTTCTGAAGTCACTTCCACACATATTAAGAATGGTACTAATATGTAGATACTACATCAGAGGAACCAAATTAAGAAATTAGCAGCATTAAACTCTTCCTTTTATAGCTTCTTTTTCTTCTTTGCATGTATATTTCCTAGCTGGCTGGGATAATAATGTGAAGTGGCTTTATACTGACTTACTAAAGGTTGATTTCTGCCAGTGATCTTCGCCTATGCTTCCACCTCACACACAAGGGCAATCTAGGTAAAAGAATGCCCCTTCCCCCTCTCCCACAGGATTAATGTGTCATTATGCTAAGACATCCTCTTTTTTTTTTTTCAAAGACACTCATCATTAATGGTGGAGGGTACAAAAGCACCAATGATATAGTAATTTGATTAACTCAGAAACAAACAGCAAGGAGCTGACCAGTGACAGTCCCTGTAGGGCAGAGACTTCACTGCTTGTTGACTTTCATTAATATTTAAGGGCGCCAAAGATGCTTTAAGCTCATTTGAAATGACTTAAGGTGTCTGAGCAGCGTTTCTCCTTGTGACTGGTTGTAGATACACATGAAAAACAGCTGTTTTGTATCACAAGAGCCTTGCACACTATTTAGGGAATTCCACCACCATAAAGATGTTTACGTGTTTTTTTGATGTTTCATTCACTATGTTGTGGGCTTTTTCACAGTTTTTCAAATGAAAGCATGTTCTCGCGGGTTCAGAAATCTCCTTTCTGAGCACAGATTTCCTGGGGGGAAACCATCTATGAAACCAACAAGGAACTTTATAGTTGGCAAGAAAATTCTTAATGCGATCCCGTCTTATTGAACTCTTGCTAGTTTTAATGAGTTAAAGCCAAAACAACAAATAGGCTTTCTGGTAAAATCACTGTAGCATATCATTGATCAGTTTATCTCTTCACAGCAGAAAATTATAGCATGTACAGAGCTTTCTCCCCAACTGCTGGGTTGCTTTGTTCTTCCTCAATGTCATTTATAACTCTTAGATCATTTCACAATGTAAGAAAAAATAAGGCCAGAAAAACATTTAAAAAATAAGGAAAATGGTCAGATAAAGTTTCTAAAATAGATGTGAACATTTAGAAGAAAGAAAAGTTCTTTCTTTGAGGCCCATCTAGTTCTAGATTAAATCAAGATGCTTGTGAATATATTTAATGGATAATTTGTAGAGTTCAGGGAAGTAAATATCACAGGGTGAGCTTGAAGGACCTAGTTAGACTGACACTTTTAAATTGGCGAGACTGACCAAACTGGAACTTTCAGCCCCCTGTGAACGGCATGAATTAATGGCTCACTGCTAAGTGGAAAGAGAAGTGATTTTTTTCCCCACCTATAATACTTGGAAGAGCCCTTGGCAGGCTAAGCAGGCCTCTGAAATAGCCTGAAATTTGTATTAGCCTTGACTTTAACGCCTTTGACAATCTCACCCAATGTCACTTTGCTCTCACATTTTCCCAACACAAACTCTCTGCTCCAGGTATACTGTCCCCACCTTCCATGTCCCCACCATGTAACTATGGGTCTCTCCACTTCGGTGCCCAAAATGCTCTCTCTGTGTTGCCTTCCCTACCGCTTATTACCCTCCAAATAAGATTGATATTCCACTGTCTGTCTCGGTAGTACATCCATAATGATGTCCTCCAAGTCCATTTTACAATTATATCTTTCTCTTCTGAATATCTAAAAATTCCATCAATTGTGGCAATAATTCAGCAATTAAATGGTTTTCAGATTTTTTTGTATTCCTCCTCTTATTTGTATAAACCTTGTTTTAATAATCAAAATCAATTATTATTAATGGCAATGATCACATATTAATTGTCATTGCTTCCACCACTGGTCTGCTAAAATGCTATGGACATAATATCATTTTTAAAAAATATTAAATAACATTACTTGTTCAAGAATTTGGGAAATTTGGCAAAAATATAAAGATATTAGTGTGTATATAAAATTAGTGATTATTAATTACATATGTTCCAAGTGATTAAGAAAAATACAAAATGCTAGATTACTAGATCCAAACAAATGCTTCTTCAAACTTTTATATTAAATCCATCCATGACTCAAAAGCATAAACTTATTTTCACTTGATCCAGTGGCATAAGCTAAATAACTCAAAGTGAAAACATACTCTACAAATACTATAAATGATACAAAGCCAGGAAGATGTAACTCAAAAGCTAACATAGTTTGCTGTGTTACGTATTTGGTATCTGCAAAAAAATAAAAGCAAGCATTCTTGAGGAAATCACAAAATAGATTTACCAAAAGATGTTGTAAAACTGTAAAGAGAGAGATAAATCTTGGGAAAAAAAAGATTTAAACTAACATTAAGTGCAACAGTTATAACTAACACGTTCCTTATGGAATTTGGCAAATAACCTGTATAGAAAACAATGCCCATCAGTTTTCTTCAATCAACTGAGCAATCATTTAAAGGCATCCAATTATTTAGTTGACATTTCCTTTACATTAGCAACCCCAATTGCTAAGATTATATTTTCAAAATGAAAGATTTGTGAAAACTATCAGCCTACTCTACTTTTTTTCTTTAAATATTGCCACCAGAAAGCATTTCCTTTTCAGTTAATTGAAGTAATTAAATCTTTCTTCCCTTAAACTGCAAGTAGAATTGGACATGCAAGGCCTAGTACTGAGCTTCAGATGAAAAAGAGAAGTTTAACATGAGGAATTAAAGAAATTTTAATTTATGCAGATTTATTTTTACCCTTTTCATAATAACCCTTAGTTTGGAGCTATTTATCTTTACATATAATGCCTAGCAATCTTTTTTTAATTTAATTTTTATTTTATATTGGAATATAGTTGATTTACAATGTTGTGTTAGTTTCAGGTGTACAGCTAAGTGATTCACTTATATATATA
>NW_006797638.1:2661820-2703460 GCF_000442215.2 Lipotes vexillifer
CCATTCTTTTTCAGATGCTTTTCCCATATAGGCTATTAGAGAATATTAAGTAGAGTTCCCTGTGTTATACTGTAGATCCTTTTTGATTATCTGTTTTATATATAGTGATGTATATATGTTAATCCCAAACTCCTAATTTATCCCTCCCCCCATGTTTCCCATTTGGTAACCATAAATTTGTTTTTGAAGTCTGTGAGTCTGTTTCTGTTGTGTAAATAAGTTCATTTGTATCATTTTTTTTTAAGATTCCACATATAAGTGATATCATATGATATTTGTCATTTTCTGTCTACTTCATTTAGCACAATAATCTCTCAGTACATCCATGTTGCTGCTAATGGCATTATTTCATTCTCTTCTGTGGTTAATATTCCATTGTATGTATGTGCCACATCTTCTTTATACATTCATCTATCGATGGACATTTAGGTTGCTTCCATGTCTTAGCTATCGTAAATAGTACTGCAATAAACATCGGGATGCATGTATCTTTTCGAATTATGGTTTTCTCCAGATATAAGCCCAGGAGTGGGATTGCTAGATCGTATGGTAGCTCTATATTTAGATTTTTAAGGAACCTCCATACTGTTCTCCATAGTCGTTGTACCAATTTACATTCCCACCAACAGTGTAGGAGGGTTCCCTTTTCTCCACACCCTCTCTAGCACTTATTGTTTGTAGATTTTTTTTTTTTTTTTTTTTGTGGTATGCGGGCCTCTCACTGTCGTGGCCTCTCCCGTTGCGGAGCACAGGCTCCGGACGCGCAGGCTCAGCGGCCATGGCTCACGGGCCCAGCCGCTCCGCGGCATGTGGGATCCTCCCGGACCGGGGCATGAACCCGTGTCCCCTGCATCAGCAGGCGGACTCTCAACCACTGCGCCACCAAGGAAGCCCCTGTTTGTAGATTTTTTGAAGATGGCCATTCTTACCAGTGTGAGGTGATACCTCATTGTAGTTTTGATTTGCATTTCTCTAATAGTGATGTTGAGCCATCTTTTCATGTGTTTTTTTTTTTTTTTTTTTTTTTTTTCCTTTTTTTTTTTTTTGCCATCTGTATGTCTTTGGAGAAATGTCTATTTAGATCTTTCATCCATTTTTTGATTGGGTGTTTTTGTTATTGAGCTGCATGAGCTGTTTGTATATTTTGGAGATTAATCCCTTGTCAGTTGCTTCATTTGCAAATATTTTCTCCCATTCTGTGGGTTGTCTTTGCACTTTGTTTATGGTTTCCTTTGCTGGGCAAAAGGTTTGAAGTTTAATTAGGTCCCATTTGTTTATTTTTGTTTTTATTTTCATTGCTCTAGGAGCCGGATCCAAAAAGATATTGCTGAGATTTATGTCAAAGAGTGTTCTGCCTATGTTTTCCTCTAAGAGTTTTTATAGTATCTGGCCTTACATTTAGCTCTTTAATCCATTTTGAGTTTATTTTTGTGTATGGTGTTAGAGAATGTTCTAATTTCATTCTTTTACGTGTAGCTGTCCAGTTTTCCCAGCACCACTGATTGAAGAGACTCTTTTCTCCATTGTATGTTCTTGCCTCCTTTGAAGTAGACTAATTGGCCATAATGCCTAGCAATCTTAATACATTTTCAGGAGTAGATTTGCTTGACTACTCTCTAAGAGAACTATTTCATACCTTTATCTCTCTTGTTAAAACTCACATTCCTCCAGCCCTTCTCATTCTCAGCTGATGACTTTGCTTTTATTCCATTGACCGAAACAAACAAAAACAAACAAACAAATGACTTCTACCTTTGGCCAAGATGAGAAAAGAGGGACCAGGTTTACCCTCCAGACCCAAATAGCCAAACAACAGATAAAATACAAAAAAAATACAAAAGTTTTCAAGACAGTGGAAATCAGGCAACAAAGTATAGTGATTCCTGAGAGATGGGAAATCAATTAGGTAAGCTCTATTATTGCCACATTTTACTGCCTTAAGAGAGATTACAGGTTGGGTACAGGGAAAGAACACACTAGGAAACCCAGCACTCCTCCTTCATTGAGGAGATAGAGCTGAGAGTCTGGAGAGATGAAGGTAAGTATATGTCCCAGGACAGAACACAAGAGAAGAGAGATCTGCATGAAGAGAGATCCCCAGAGCCCAGCAGAAATAACTCAAGAGAGCAATGATCAGAGTCTTGGGTGGTGAAGAAACCACCCAAGACCAGAGAAAGAACTATCCAGCAAGATTAAAGGGAACAGTGCCAAGGCTCACACAGCATCTAGAATAATGCCTGTTATCACCAGCTAGATAGGAAAAACTGACAATTCATGGGACTCTGGGTAAAGTACTCAAGGATGACTTGCCTCAATAGTGGGAAGTAATTAGCTCTAGACTAAGCACTGTTCCATATCTGTCTTAAAAAATCATCCAAAAAAACCTAAAAAGATAAAAAAATTTCCAAGTAACTTAATTTTGCTCCAAAGAAAAACTCAAGAATATTTATAGGAATACAAAATATGCAGCATCCAATGAGGTAAAATTAATGTCTGACATCCAATCAAAGATTACCAGACATGCAAAGAAGCAGGAAAACAAGATACACAATAAAATATCAATCAATAAAAACAGACATTAGAATGAGCAGAAAGGAATTAAAACAGTTGTTATAATTATAAAAATTATATATGTTAAAAAATTTAAGAAGTGACATGAAAGATATAAAATAACAAGCAACCAAATGAAACACCTAAATCAAACTTCTAAATAGCAAAACTACAATATCTGAGATGAAAAATAAATGGATGCGATTAGTGGAAAATTAGATTTCTCACGAACATAGATGTAAAATTTTAAACAAAATTTCAACATATATTTACAATGTATAGAAAAGGTAACACAACATGATCAAATGGGGTTTATCCCAACAATATAGGGTTGATTTATCATTAAAAAATCAAACAATGCAATTCAGTACATTAACAAACAAAAAAGAAAGTAATGATTATCTTAATAAATGAAGAAAAAGCACTTGACAAAATCCAACACCCATTTATGATAAAAACTCAGCAAACTGGGATTCATAGGAAACTTCTCCAGCTTGATAAAGGGCATCTACCTACAGATAACAACATATTAAATGGTGAAAGACTAAATTTTTCCCCGTAAGAACAACAAGACAAATATACACACTCACCACTCTACTCAGTATTGTACTGTGGTTCTAGATGGTAAGGAAAGAAATGTAGAAGGCATCCAGATTGGAAAAGAAGTACAACTGTATTTATTTTTAGATGACATGGGCATTTAAGTGGAAAATTCACGGAAAAATTTCAGAGGAAAGCTATAAGAACTAACAAGCAAGTTTGGCAAGTTTGAGGGATACAAAATAAATATATGTATAAAGTCAATGGTATTTATACATACTGACAATGAATATGGTCAAACATTTAAGGAAACAGTACCATTTAAAATAGTCCTCCATTCTAGGCCTCAGTTCAATGTGCTACAGCTGCACTGAGTTAGTCTCTATTTCTCAAAACACCTAATTTATTATGGCCTTAGAACTTTTGTTCTTGCTCTTCTCTGTTAGAAGCACTCCTCTGCTATATCTGCTCATGGCTAATTATTGCATAATCCAGATCTCAGAAGAAATATCACCTCCACTGATAAGTCATCTCTGATCATCCTATCTAAAATAGCCACCACAACTACCACAACCACTTTCTATTCTCTCACTAGAATTATTTTCATCAGAGATCAATCATTGTCTATTCATTTGTTTATTGTTGTCTCTCCTAAAAAGTGGCAAGCTCCATGAGAGTAGAGACTTCATCATCTTGTTCATTGCTTGTATTCCATCATCTAGAACAATGTTTCAGAGATGGTAAGCACTCAACAAATAACAAACATGTATGGATTGTTGTTAAATGAGACAATGAATGTGCATTGTATATTATGTGGGTACCATACTTAAAGGTGAGCTGTTTTAAAGTATTAATCCATTTTTAAAGAGTTTTCGCTTTCTGTTTTGAAATTTTTATAAAAATAATTAATTTTTCAGAATATAGGCAAATAGTTGTTACTTGTCTCTGTGGTATCAGAAAATATAATGGTACTATAATCTTTCCTGAGTGTTGTCTAATGGCAATAGTGGGATAGGAATAGTGGGCTTCAGGAGATGTGTTTGCAATCAGAGTGAATAACGATATGCATGCTAGTTGCCTTACATATGATATTCCATTTATTCAAAAATACAACCATATGTATTACTCTTTTTTTTTGCAGATGGAGAAATTGAGTCTTGATAAAGAAAATTAACTTAAAAATTAACTTGCCTATTATAACAGTGAAGTTGTATGACATACCTAGGCCAATTTGGGGGTTGATCAGACCTGAGTTTTACCTGGGACATTCCTATTATACCACATAAGTTTTGAGAGAAAATGTTAGGTGAATGTTGCTCTACATGTTTAGAGATTGAGAGATAGGTTGTCTTTACTCAGTGAAGGAATACTCAAAAAAGGCCAGTTCAAAAATGTAGCTAGTTAAGTTGCCCAGATTTTTTACTGATTCACATTTTTTAAAAGTAGAACCATATAGGACCATAAAGACCAGGATGACTGTGTTGATTAGAGACTCCAGTGCTAAGAAATGCAAAGTTTCTGACATTATTTTAACAAAATGTTTTCTCTGTTTTACTTATGGTGTACTGTTTTTATATAACCGTGTCATCAATACCTGCAGAGCTTGTTAGCCTCATCTTGTTTTGCAAAATAATTTTAAAGTTTATGTGCTGAGTACCACTTTGGAAACTAGGCACTATTTTTTGTTTTATCTTGTTTCCAAAATTAACACACTCACGCAAATTGTATAATCTTTCTATCCTCCTGTTCCCACAAAGGTGGAATTACTATAGTATTCTAATATGTAAGCTTAATTACCCTTTTTTCCCAATGACATTATCCTCTTGTTTTAAAAGCCAGTTATTTTACATATCCCTAAATGGTGGCATGTGTTAGCACAGGACCAATGGAAAAGATCAGGTGCATACGCCTAAGTAAAAAACTATGTCAGAATGAATTTTATCCTGATACAGAGTAATAGAGACAGGCAAGGGAAAACCGAATACCACATGGAGGCCATTTGTTCCTTCAAAGCATAATAAAAGTTCAGACCTTCAGATAAAAATGTACAAGCTGCCAACTTCAAAGGAGGAGCATTAAAGAATTAAAAAAATAACAACAATTGAGAGTTACACCTTGCATATATAAACACTTAGTGTGCACATGTGTGCTGGTACCTCACATTCATAGAGCATATCTGATGTCAAACCATATTATCTTAATAGCTGAATTAAAAGATAACTGTTAAAAACTCTGAATTCATAATGCTTTGTGTACATAAAAAAATTCATAAGGTTCTGTAAAAATTCTGGCAGATACAACATTTAACATTATTTACATTCAATTAGGCAAAATCAAATCCTACAAAGTTGGTTCATTACATTTCTCCAAGGCCAGTTGTTTATTTAAGCACTGAATCATTAATATGCAGTTTCTTCCATAATTATAAGACTGTCAGATAAGAAACCTGCTTCCTAGGACAGATAAAGAAACTTAGAGATAGTCACAGATATAAACCCCAATTCACACCTATGAAGCATTTGGAAAAGTCTTGCATGAAAATGTGAATCACTTTACAGAGGCAAACAACAGGGACCCAAATGGAGCAGTAAAAACCAAGTTAATGTTTGTTTTTTTCTCGTTCTTAAATACAGAATCAAGTAGGAAAATCAAACAGTGAAATTTTTTATTTCAGTTAGTATTTTTTCATTTAAAGACAATTAGAAACGTGGAGATATTTTTCTCAACATAGATATTTAGAAGCAGATAAACCCAAGTTATATCTTCATCTATGATAATAATGACCTAAAATGTTGCCATCCTGTTTCTCTAAGTACTATTCCAAACTTTTATTTCTAAACAAATAGGCATATCTGCAAGTTTTTTGAATTCTTTAGCAAGGTGTTAATATATTCTCTCATTTATGTAAAACTCTAACAAGCAAGCTCTCAATGAAATCATTTCAGTTCTGTACGTTGTTTCTTATATAGCTTAATCCTCTTCCTTTACTATTGAAGGACCACAAGTAACATCCATGTCTGGTGCCTTCTCCTCCATACTTTCCAGTCGAACCCACCTAAGCCTCTGTATTTTTCAGTCTTTCTTCCCAGGAAGGTCTTCCACTGCATCTTTCTTCATTGCCCAGTGACAAAAAATCATGCCACTAGTGCAAAATCTCCTTTGTTTGTCTCACCTTTTCCAATATATCTCCCCTTGATTCACTGTCAGACTCCCTGTGGCCCAAACCGTTGAAACCTTAATCTTATTCCCTTTTACAGAGGATGCAGTCAACTGGTAAAGCAATATTTTACCAGTTTCTTGAGAGGTCCTGAGGGGGAAGGAAATGAAGATTATTTTTGCTAAGCAACATGGATAATATACCCTTCCTTCTTAGTATCTTATAATGTTAATTAATTAAAAATGCTGAAAACAGAACAGAAAAGAAATTTGGTTTTCTTTGTTAACCCAGTATTTTCCAATCTATTTAAACCTATAAACTTTTAGTTTCACATAATATCTAAGAAAAATTTTTGGAAATAGGTTTTAAAATTGTTACTCTACTGTCTTGTACACTGATGTTCTCTTTTTTTAAAAAACTTATTTAAATATAGTTGATTTACACTATTGTGTTAGTTTCAGGTATACAGTAAAGTGATTCAGTTATACACATATATACAAATATATATATTCTTTTTTTACATTCTTTTCCATTATAGGTTATTATAAGATATTGAATATAGTTCCCTATGCTATACAGTAGGTCCTTTTTGGTTATCTATTTTATATACAGTAGTATGTATATTTTAACCCCAGACTCCTAATTTATCCCTCTCCCCCCTCCCCTTTGGTAACCATAGATTTGTTTTCTATGTCTGTAAGACTATTTCTGTTTTGTAAATGAGTTCATTTGTATCCTTTTTTTTTTTAGATTCCACTTGTAAGTGATACCATATAATGTTTGTCTTTCTCTGTCTGGCTTACTTCATTTCTTATGATAATCTGTAGGTCCATCCATGTTGCTAATGGCATTATTTCGTTCTTTTTTATGGCTGAGTATTATTCCATTGCATATATATACTACATCTTCTTTATCCATTTCTCTGTCAGTAGGCACTTAGGTTGCTTCCATGTCTTGGCTATTGTAGATAGTGTTGCAATGAATATTGGGGTGCATGTATCTTTCCAAGTTATGTTTTTCTCTGGATATATGCCAGGAGTAGATTGTAGGATCATATGGAAGTTCTATTTTTAGTTTTTTAAGGAACCTCCATACTGTTCTCCATAGTGGCTGTACAAATTTACATTTCCACCAACAGTGTAGGAGGTTCCCCTTTTCTCCACATGCTCTCTGGCATTTATTATTTGTTGACGTTTTTGATGATGACCTGCTGACCGGTGTGAGGTGATACCTCATTGTAGTTTTGATTTACATTTCTCTAATAATTAACGATGTTGAGCTTCTTTTCTTGGGCTTTTTGTCCATGTGTATGTCTTCTTTGGAGAAATGTCTGTTTAAGTCTTCTTCCTGTTTTTTGATAGGGTTGTTTGGTTTTTTTGATATTGAGCTGTATGAGCTGTTTTTATATTGTGGAGATGAATCTCTTGTCAGTCACATCATTTGCAAATATTTTCTCTCATTCTGTAGGTTGTCTTTTTTTCCCTTTGCTATGCAAAAGCTTTTAAGTTTAATTAGGTCCCATTTGTTTATTTTTCTTTTTATTTCCATTACTCTAGGAGACAGATCCAAAAAGATGTTGCTGAGATTTATGTCAAAGAGTGGTCTGCCTATGTTTTCCTCTAGGAGTTTTATAGTATCTGGTCTTACATTTAGGTCTTTAATCCATTTTGAGTTTATTTTTGTTATAGTGTTAGAGAATGTTCTAATTTCTGATGTTCTCTTTAATAAATAGCTATAAGAAATACATAATGCTTTAATTTTAACCCATGTGGTCCCATCATCCTTGGTGATTTCCACATATTCAAATTGCCCATTTAACAACTAGCCTCACAGTTCACCAGTTTCCTTAACTTTTTTTTTTCATCTTACATCAACTTTCTCAACAGCATGACCACATCCTCTTTCTTTACCTCAAAATAGGACTTTCAATTCCAAATCTCCTTATCTGCAACTCCAACCTCTTTGCCTGACACACTTGCAGTCAGAATATCCAATGAGCAACACTTCACCTCCTCTGAGGACTCTGGTCATGCAAGCCATCTCAATTAGCTGAATTCATTCAGTCTTTTTGCTCTAAGCTGGAGCTCCACGACTAGAAACTCAGGCCTGTGTGACGTGACATCTCTCCTAGGGTGCTATTATTTCCTTAATCTTTCATGGCTGATCCTCAGCTCAGCTGTTCTCTTATTTGTCATTTATTTTCTTTGCTTCAGCCCCCAAATTAGTTCTAGAAAAAATCAAAGAGCCTTCCAGATATTGATCCACTTTAACATGACTGAACCAGGTATTACCGGATAGTAACACCACTGCAGGGGGCATGATATCAGACACTTAACTATCCTAGTGTTGGCAGTAGTTTGCCTGAGTAAGTAATGGTTTTGGAGAAGAGACTTACAACTCAAAGACATATCCATCAGAGTTCACGGATTAGAGATGCACTTACATTAGGGAAAGTATTCCCATCTTCTGGAGATGATTTAAATGACCAATTTATTTTACTTTGTTGAGCATTAATTTGAGAACCAGATTACTTCCCTTTCAATTCTTTGATTAGAATGGGGAAATAGAAATGAAAAAAGTGAATAAAATTATAGAGTTTGAAGGATGGGGAAAACTCACGACTTAGTGACGTTCTGAAAAAATGATTTGGGTAGTCAGAGATCAGTACATAAATTAGGTTCCTGGAAGGTAGAAGAAATCTGTCTCAGAAATGAAAGCAATCAAAAGTAACTTCAGCTAATCTACAATTCTGACCGAATTATTTTTTCTACCAACTGTCCACCCACATATTACAGAAAAGAATCATCTAGATGCTTTTGCACCATGTAACAGGAATTGCCAATGTTGACATACTCGGTAGTTCTCCTGCCTCACTCCTTCTTCCCATGTACCACCTATAGTATTTTTCCAAGATTCAGGTCTAATCTTACAACTTTTCTCCCTCTTTCTATTGATGAGTTTACTTAATCATGGCTGCAGATAGTACTTTTATCATGATTCACAATGAATTGGCCTGATCTGCCCCTTTCAGTTCTAATGTCTTGTTTCCAGCTCCAGGCTCACATTATCATCTCAAGTTAAGCAAGTCAAAATCTAGTCTATCTGACCCCAAACCTGCATTCTCCACACATTCCGTATGATAATGGTATCTTCATTTTCCAAGTCTCTCAGGTAAATTATTCCTGTACCCGCTAGTACTTTTTTCATTCTTTCAATCTGTTATCCAGTTTGTCATCAAATTTATCTTTCTTCCTTTATAGCCATTCTTTCCTTTTCTTTATCAGTGTCATTGTCTTACTTTTGATCTTTATTATCTCACATTTCTTTCATTTTTAAAAAAAATTTATTTTCTTTATTTACTGTTGGCTGCGTGGGGTCTTTGTTGCTGCACTCCGGCTTTCTCTAGTTGCGACAAGCAGGGTCTACTCTTCATTGCGGGGCACGGGATTCTCATTGCGGTGGCTTCTCTTGTTGTGGAGCACAGACTCTAGGTGCATGGGCTTCAGTAGCTGTGGTGCATGGGCTCAGTAGTTGTGGTGCATGGGCTTAGTTGCTCCGCGGCATGTGGGATCTTCCTGGACCGGGGATCGAACCTGGGCCCCCTGCATTGGCAGGCGGATTCTTAACCACTGTGCCACCAGGGAAGCCCTCACATTTGTATTACATAAATGGTAGTCTAAATAGTTCCTCTACTTTTATTGTTTTTCATATTGCAGTTTATCCTTTAGCATATTGTGAGATTCATCTGTCTTGAACATCACAACTCACTCTCATGCTCAAAATCACTTACTATGCCTTTCCTCCTCAATACCCTTGCCTAATAGTGTAATTCTATCCTTTCTTAAATATGCAGCCCAAGCTCCGATTCTTTCATGAACTTTCTATGACCCCTCCAGGTCACATTAGACTATAGTTCCGGTGAATTCTAAAACATTTGTGGCTTATACCATTGATATCACACTACATATATAGGCTTTGTATGGTTATCTGCATTTTCCTCTGTGTACATACTTTTTTTTTTATTACTTTGTATTTCTCAAATCTTCTAACATAAGTTATATATAAAATAAATGTCACTTAAAGGAATGAATGATATGTAATGTCCATGGCCCCTTAAACCAAGTCACAAAGGGACTTCTGAGACTTCAAAGACACAAACCATTCAAGACTCTTGTAGTACTGGTGATTTTTTTTTTTGTTTTGTTTTTTGTGGTAAGCGGGCCTCTCACTGTTGTGGCGTCTCCCGTTGCAGAGCACAGACTCTGGACGCGCAGGCTCAGCAGCCATGGCTCACGGGCCCAGCCGCTCCGCGGCATGTGGGATCCTCGCGGACCGGGGCACAAACCCGTGTCCCCTGCATCGGCAGGCGGACTCTCAACCACTGCGCCACCAGGGAAGCCCTGGTGATATTTTAATATATTATAATCATTTGAGGAATGATAACCCATGTATAAAACAATAACTCTCAATTTATTAGGGTACTTATTTGAGAACAAGCTCCAGGGTAATATGGGCTTCATATTTTCTCATCTCCTCTATATTTACCATCTAATGAAATTCACATGAACACTTCAATGTGTAACCAAAACACCAGGACCCTCAAGTTTTCACATGTTTCTAAAACTGAACAAAATGAACTCAATTTCATAAAGAGAAATGTGCCAGACATATGAACAGAAAAAATAAACAAAGAACCCCCCCAAAATCTAGAATTTTAGTAAAAAGGGAAGACAAAAATATAAATTTTTGAAGTATATATTAGTCTTGTTTAAAACATTGTCTAGGAAGATGAAAATCAATTAAAAGCTTTTAAAATATAGGTACATTTTAATGCACTGAACACCATATTGCAAAATAAGGAAATAATCAGGTGACTTTTGCCTAAGAGTATGTCTAAGGATGTTCACTACAGTACTGTTTACAATGGCCAAAATCAAGAAATGCCATATGGTGTGATAGTAGAGAATGGATTAAATGAATTAAGGCACATATAGACAAGAGGATGTAATGGAAAGGTGGTCACACTGCGTATTACATTTCTAACATATTCTACTTTGATTGTAGATTACTTGTGTGATTTTAAAAAATCAACTCCATCTATGATTGAGACAAGGAAAACAATTTATGTCACACTTCGGAACTTGCAGCTGTGTTTAAAGAAAAGAAGTAAGAAATTTTTCTCATTTTTATTTTAATATTGACCCACATATAAGGATTCCTTTTATATCTTATATTTATAAATTATTAAATAAATTTATGAACTTACACCTAGCTTGCTGAATATCCCTGAAGGTCAAAAAATAAGGTTAGTAAGTACCAGACAATATAAATGTCTTCAGTTAGAATTATATTTCCCCTTAAAGAACATAATGCAGGTGCGCTACATTGACTTCTTTATTAAATGCCACTTAGGGATCATGGAATTGAAGTTTTAAATAATTTTATTGTGTATAACCCAGATAAATACATTATCAATTCATTATAGTAATATAGACTCTACCATTAAAAAAAAGATATAGATAAATTCCTTTAGGAATAGGAATAATCCATAAAGCAAATGAAAAGTACCGTTTTTAAAATTGATATTTCATAAGTTGTATATACAAATGCAACTGTTAATTCTTATCATGATTATAGTAGCATCAGTATCTTACACTTACTACAATGAAACTAAAAATTATCTTTCAAAGTTTTAGATCAAACAGAAATATCTCATTTTAAAAATTAATATAGACCCTGTGCCTCAGTAACTGGACCTCCGCCATGTGAGAAAACCTCTTTGAATCCTCATCACCCAGTTTTAGCAAGAAGTAGGCACTCAGTAAATCTCTACTGAACAAATGAACGTGAATTTCTGAAGGCAGGAATTGTGAGAAACTACTTCTCTCTTGTTCTCTCTGATGCACTGCTATGGTCTCTAGAAACTGCACAGCTGTGTGGCTGACAGGGTCTTGGTGCTCCGGCCGGGTGTCAGGCCTGTGCCTCTGAGGTGGGAGAGCTGAGTTCAGGACATTGGTCCACCAGAGACCTCCTGGCTCCATGTAATTGAATGGCGAAAGCTCTCCCAGAGATCTCCATCTCAATACTAAGACCCAGCTCCACTCAACGACCAGCAAGCCTCAGTGCTAGACACCCTATGTCAAACAAATAGCAAGACAGGAACACAACTCCAGCCATTAGCAGAGAGGCTGTCTAAACTCATAATAAGGTCACAGACACCCCAAAACACACCACCGGACATAGTTCTGCCTACCAGAAAGACAAGATCCAGCCTCATCCACCAGAACACAGCACCAGTCCCTTCCACCAGGAAGCCTACACAAGCCACTGACCAACCTGAGCCACTGTGGGCAGACACCAAAAACAACAGGAACTACGAACCTGCAGCCTGTGAAAAGGAAATCCCCAAAACAGTAAGTTAAGCAAAATGAGAAGACGGAGAAACACATAGCAGATGAAGAAGCAAGGTAAAAACCCACCAGACCAAACAAATGAAGAGGAAATAGACAGTATACCTGAAAAAGACTTCAGAGTAATGATAGTAAAGATGATCCAAAATCTGGGAGATAGAATGGAAAAAATACAAGAAACATTTAACAAGTACCTAGAAGAACTAGAGAGCAAAAAAACAATGATGAACAACACAATAAATTAAATTAAAAATTCTCTAGAAGGAATCAATAGCAGGATAACTGAGACAGAAGAACAGATAAGTGACCTGGAAGATAAAATAGTGGAAATAACTGCCACAGAGCAGAATAAAGAAAAAAGAATGAAAAGTATTGAGGACCGTCTCAGAGACCTCTGGAACAACATTAAACGCACCAACATTCGAATTATAGGGTCCCAGAAGATGAGAAAAAGAAAGGGTCTGAGAAAATAGTTGAAGAGATTAGAGTTGAAAACTTCCCTAATATGGGAAAGGAAATAGTCAATCAAGTCCAGGAAACACAGAGTCCCATACAGGATAAATCCAAGGAGAAACATGCCAAGACACATATTAATAAAACTTTCAAAAATTAAATACAAGGAAAAAATATTAAAAGCAAGGGAAAAACAACAAATAACACACAAGGGAATCCCCATAAGGTTAACAGCTGATCTTTCAGCAGAAACTCTGCAAGCCAGAAGGAAGTGGCAGGACATATTTAAAGTGATGAAAGGGAAAAACCTACAACCAAGATTACTCTACCCAGCAAGGATTGCATTCAGATTCGACAGAGAAATTAAAACCTTTACAGACCAGCAAAAGTGAAGAGAATTCAGCACCACCAAACCAGCTTCACAGTAAATGCTAAAGGACCTTCTCTAGGCAGGAAACACAAGAGAAGGAAAAGAGCTACAATAACAAACTCAAAACAATTAAGAAAATGGTAATAGGAACATACATATCGACAACTACCTTGAATGTAAATGGATTAAATGCTCCAACGAAAAGCCATAAACTGGCTGAATGGATACAGAAACATGACCTGTATATCTGCTTTCTACAAGAGACCCACATCAGACCTAGGGACACATACAGACCGAAAGTGAGGGGATGGAAAAAGATATTCCATGCAGATGGAAATCAAAACAAAGCTGGAGTAGCGATTCTCATATAAGACAAAATATACTTTAAAATAAAGACTATTACAAGAGACAGAGAAGGACACTACATAATGATCAAGGGATCAATCCAAGAAGAAGATATAACAATTGTAAGTATTTATGCACCCAACATAGGAGCACCTCAGTACATAAGGCAAATACTAACAGCCATAAATGGGGAAATTGACAGTAACACAATCACCAATGGGCAGATCATCCAAAATGAAAATAAATGAGGAAATACAACCTTTAAATGATACATTAAACAAGACAGACTTAATTGATATTTATAGGACATTCCATCCAAAAACAACAGAATACACTTTCTTCTCAAGTGCTCATGGAACATTCTCCAGGACAGATCATATCTTGGGTCACAAATCAAGCCTTGGTAATTTTTTAAAAATTGAAATCATATCAAGTATCTTTTCTGACCACAATGCTATGAGACTAGATATCAATTACAGGAAAAAATCTGTAAAAACTACAAACACAAGGAGACTAAACAATACACTACGAAATAACCAAGAGATCACTGAAAAAAGCAAAGAGGCAATCAAAAAATACTTAGAAACAAATGAAAACACGACGACCCAAAACCTATGGGGTGCAGCAAAAGCAGTTCTAAGAGGGAAGTTTATAGCAATACAGTCCACCTCAAGAAAGAAGAAACATCTCAGATAAACAACCTAACCTTACACCTAAAGCAAACAATCTTCCCTTACACCAGGGAAGCCCTGGTCACCTTATTTTTGATAAAGGAGGCAAAAATATACAACGGAGAAAAGACAGCCTCTTCAATAAGTGGTGCTGGGAAAACTGGACAGCTACATGTAAAAGAATGAAATTAGAACACTCCCTAACACCATACACAAAAATAAACTCAAAATGGATTAAAAACCTAAATGTAAGGCCAGACACTATAAAACTCTTAGAGGAAAACGTATGCAGAACACTCTATGACATAAATCACAGCAAGATCCTTTTTGACCCACCTCCTAGAGTAATGGAAATAAAAATAAACAACTGGGGACCTCATGAAACTTAAAAGTCTTTGCACAGCAAAGGAAACCATAAAGAAGATGAAAAGACAACCTTCAGAATGGGAGAAAATATTTGCAAATGAAGCAACTGACAAAGGATTAATCTCCAAAATTTACAAGCATCTCATGCAGCTCAATATCAGAAAAACAAACAACACAATCCAAAAATGGGCAGAAGACCTAAATAAACATTTCTTCTAAGAAGGTATACAGATTGTCAACAAACGCATGAAAAGATGCTCAACATCACTAATCATTAGAGAAATGCAAGTCAAAACTACAATGAGGTATTACCTCACACGGGTCAGAATGGCCATCATCAAAAAATCTACAAACAATGAATGCTGGAGAGGGTGTGGAGAAAAGGGGACCTTCTTTCACTCTTGGTGGCAATGTAAATTGATACAGCCACTACTGGGCATATACCCTGAGAAAACCATAATTCAAAAAGAGTCATGTACCACAGTGTTCATTCCAGTTGTGTTTACAATAGCCACGACATGGAAGCAACCTAAGTGTCCATCGACACATGAATCGATAAAGAAGATGTGGCACATATACACAATAGAATATTACCCAGCCATAAAAAGAAATGAAAATGAGTTATTTGTAGTGAAATGGATGGACCTAGTGTCTGTCATACAGAGTGAAGTGTCAGAAAGAGAAAAACAAATACCGTATGCTTACACATATATATGGAATCTAAAAAAAAAAAAAAAAGGTTCTGAAAAACCTAGAGGCGGGACAGGAATAAAGATGCAGACTTAGAGAATGCACTTGAGGACACGGGGAGGGGGATGGGTAAGCTGGAACGAAGTGAGAGAGTTGCCTGGACATATATACACTACCAAATTTAAAATAGCTAATGGGAAGCAGCCACATAGACGGGGAGATCAGCTCGGTGCTTCGTGACCACCTAGAGGGGTGGGATAGGGAGGGTGGGAGGGAGACGCAAGAGGGTGGAGATATGGGGATATATGTATATGTATAGCTGATTCACTTTGTTATAAAGCAGAAACTAACACACCATTGTAAAGCAATTATACTCCAATAAGGATGTTAAAAAAATTAATATAACATGATGATCAATTGAAAGTAATATAGATAAGTATTGCCTTTATATAGTTACCTGAAATACAATAATCTTAGAAACGTTTTTTTGTAAAGCACAATCTTACTGTTGTTTTGGTTCAGTTTGTCAACTGGCAAACTAAAAAATAAAAATATGTGTAGAGCTTATAATTTCTTTGTAACCAAACAATTAACTTTATTCTCTTTGGTAGTCAAAATCTAAAGTATAATGAGTTGTAATTTGGGTAAATTAATGTTAAAAATGTTTTCAAGTGTTTGCCACATTATGTTAGGTTTTCTAAGTATAAAAGTCTAATAAGCAAAAGAAAAAATATTTTTTAGAAACTTTTTTCATTTTGCAAAAGATTTTTCCTGAACTGACTGCATTAGAATCACCTAGGTACTTGTTAAAAATTTACAGATACTTGGGAGCCATTCAAAATATTGAATGATAACCTATGCTGGAGGGCCCAGATATTTACATTTTTAACAAGCTTCCCAGTAAACCATGATGCACAATCAAATCTGAGAATTAGTACTCTAAGAAGGTGTTCTTATAGGAAGCCTAATCAGGATCTCAAAGACAAGTTATAACATGTGGAATAAATAATTATTTATACATGGTTATAAATAATAATACTAATTATCTAAATAACTGATTTAGGAGAATCTAGAGGAAAATGTCTGTTAATGACTATAGGAACTTACAAGATACAGGCTTCCAAGGGGTAGGCACCCCCATTATTTCTTGCCTTTCATCTTGTGCCACAGGACAGTGGAAGCAGAGGAGTTTGTAGACGCCTACATCAATGCATTTATAAAGTTAGCCAAGTGCAGTCTTTAAGAGGCTCCATTGCTTCATGCAGTGAACTTTGTTACTACTAACCTCCACACTAAAGATTTAACAGAATATTAGCAATTTAAATCTTTAGGACCTGCTGGGATCCCTGGGATTTGAGATCTCATGTGATGGGAAAGAGCCAGTAGATAACTTCAGATTACATTAAAAGGCAATCAGTTTATTTTTTTAGCCTACGAATTCTAATTTAATGTGGACTTAGCTACAAAGTAGAAAATGAACTACTGCCAGTGAAAGTAGTAGAAATTACTTCTACTACTAAGAAGTTATTTTTTTAACTAATTTCATCTCATAGAATTATTTCATTAATACTTATGCTATAGTTTAGTATAGAGTTATATAAGCAGAAATTCTTTCTTTTGCAAGATCCAAACAAAAGCAAAAAAAATAAAAAAAAAGAAGGAAGACGGGGTGTTTGGAGCTTACAATGAGAGTGCAGGAACATAGTTGAACAGGAAGACTTAAAGGAACCCAAGCCAGTGCTGTGTCCATCTTTTATTTTTGCTCCTCTCCGACCAACCATCCACTTCTCTCCTTTTGCAGACTGACTTCCTTTGCTAGTCCCATTTTATGTAATGCAGAATTTAGTCACTAACAGAATCTGAAAAAAAAAATTGATTGCCTTTTTTCTGAGCCCTAGCTTATTTCTTGATAAGTGACAGCCCTGCACATGGGTTAGTCAACTTTGTCCAGGTGTTGGAGGTTTGAGAAAGGGACTTTGATTTGTCCCTTTTGGACCTGCTGCCCACTCCCAGACCTGTGATTGGTGGGTATAGGCAGGGTTTGAGAGAGGATGGAAATGGGGAACAGGGATTCATTGTATGAACATAATTGTGGTCCCTCATAGAGACTGAAAGGAGGGGCAATGACCAAAGAGAAGATCATTGTGGGGTTCCTGTCACAGACTTGATGTTTTCATGGGAAAGCCTGGTTACCTGAAAGCATGAAAAAATCTAAAGTGGCTTGACCTGTGCTCCATAAGCAAGGGTTTTACAACCATTTAGTGATAATATCTAAATTACAGAAACATCTTTAAAGGGTAACACAGCATAACAGGAAACTTTGGTTTAGACATAAGCCAGGTGTTTTACGTACATTATTTCAATTTTTCCCTGCAACTCAATCATTTCCTCCATTTTACAGATTAAAAAAACTGATGTTCAGTAATGACATTAACTGGGAAAATATGAAGTCAGGCATCTAAATGAGGTCTGTGAGAGCTGAAAAGCCATGCTTACTCCACTATACAATTTATATTTTCTGAGTTCAAGGGCATATTCTGAACCATTGTAACATTATTTTAAAAATGAAAATGATTAGCTACTATACAGAAAAATAAAAATGATCAGAGTACGGGGAGAAATGTGTGATGGAATTTTTGCCATCATCCAGAAGTCCTCTCCACGTGTTAGAGGAAAACTTCTTACACTAAGGCCCATACCCCAGTCTGCACCTTTATTCCTTTGCCTGGTCCTTGAATGTAGGGGCGGATAGTTTATTCTGTGGAAGAGGATGTGAGAGGAAATAATCTTAAACTCTTTAAGGGATAAATCTGGAAATTTGAGGAGTAGATTTGTGTGTTAAGGCTCCTTTGCAATGTTCAGTGGCCTGAAAGAATGAAGTGTCCTGAAGCCTTTCTCTTCTTGCATAACTTGGGTCCTAGGAAAATTTGTCTTCATTTGTATCCTCACTCTGAGAGCAGGATGTGCGGGTACAAATTTTCCAGGCTGCTATTTTCGGAACATATGGGCAAAGCTGAAATATCTGAACATATGTATGTATGTTTGTGTACGTATATGAGCATTTATATTTGTATAAGCAACCACATTTTTATTCTCATCATCTTCCCTCCGCCTTCTACATTTGGAAGATATTTGAAATATGGAACATGTGCTTGGTGGGCAGGCAGTAAGTATTATTTTATAATGATCAGCAATCATGTGTGTGTTTTCTATTTTGCACCTAAAAAATATCTCATGTGAATTATTTCTGTTTTATTTGTCTGCACATACTCTACACTCTTCCATGAAGACAAAGCTGATTTGTTATAATCTTGTTGAAGAAAATGTGGTTTTAAATTATTGTATATACCTAAGTCAAACAAGATTTGCCAAAATTTTAAAACACAGAAATATTAAAAAGATAGTTATGATAACTGGTGGCATTACTTCAGGGCATTCAGTGTAAAGGTGCAAACTGTAGAAATGCGTTTCTGTGCCTGTTTAATAAATGTGGGTCCGAGGGGTGGGCGGGTCTGTGAACATATGCGTGGGGAGAATCTGTGATGTGGGTTCTTACACACACATACATTTTTCTTGGCAAATTTGGTGGGCCTACTGATTTCTTTAAGTCTTTTAAACACTCGATTATATTCATAATGTTTGTATTCGACAGTATGCCCAAATATCAAAGATGTAAAATTACACAATTTACTCTTCTCTAGTAATGCAGACCTTTTAAAAACGGTCCACAGCTTACCAAGCTTTCCTTTTTCTATTTAGTTCCTCTATTCTTTGCATTTAAAACAAATAAAAATGGCTAAAATTATGGTTGATTTTGGTAACTTTAAGCTTGTATGATCCATTCAAAATCTTCACATCCCAAAGAGGATAGTTAGTCAAGTGCTACTATCAGCAATTTCAGAAAGTGGAAAGCTAAACACAAGATTACAAATGAAAAAGAACAAAACTGTACTATGTAACTATTTATTAGAAGTTCTCGACATTATTTATGCATTTAAATAATTCATTTAAACATTATATGGCATTCTAGTTATTTCATATGATGGAAAAATCTTACTCCTTGAAAGTCTGAGAGTCCCGAGGGATTTCTTTTTTAGCATCATCTCCGGCCTAATGGACACAGTATCTCACTTTTCATTCACAACACAGCTATTTTTTAAACATGAACTATGTCATACACTCATTGTAGTGCATATCTTGTATGCCTATGCTTCCAACAATAATACCCATTCATTTCTCATGAATCTTGGGAACCCGAGGTGAAGAAGAGATCATAGTCCCATATGCAGTACCATCCTTCACTCAGTATACCTCCCCTGCATGCTGAAGGTGTTTGAGTAAATCTATTTTACTCAAAGATCTTTTTCTCTTTCAGGAAGTCAACATATTCTCAATTAGGATTTACCCAGCCTCAATTATTGTTCCTTGACTCTGAAAACCTTAACCTGCTTCATTTAAAAACAGCCATCAGAACGAGATGAGTATGTTTTTAACACAGTAATAGCATACATGTCAGCCTGTTACCCCATTTCTATGCCTCCTGTTAGAGATCTCTTATTACACAGTCCCAAGCACTGTTTACCTAAAAGCACCTTTCAAGTACCCTGCCTTTCACTGAAATGCGGCTGCTACTGTGTACTTATTTTAAAAATGGCTTGACAGAATTGCTAATGTTCTCATTCCTTCAGGATATTTCCTAATACTTGTAGCCTTTTCATGTTTCTAATTAGGCCAGTAATGGTCCCTGAAGTTAAACCAATTAAAGTTATTTACTGTGACACAGTGTGGAGATAATTATCTGATATCTGAATCCAACTTCTGCTTACTTCGCAACATTACTTAATAGAAAACAGAGAAGCTGATGCCCATGCTTTCATTTTCCTTGTCTACCAAATGTGTTTGCCCTATAGCAAACTGTTTAAATAAAGCATTAAAATCTTTGTGGTGCTAATCAAAATGTTTAAAACCCACTCACACTCCCTTTGTAGTTCTGAAAAGCATATAAAACTCTTACACATTACCTTTTACATTATAGTTGCTGACCAATGTAGTATTACAGCCACATTATAAACAGATACTGCAGCTTCTGCAGTTTCTAGTAACCTTACTTTTCTCTCTTCCCCTACTCATTTTCTCTATTTTTTTTTCTTTTTAATATTTTTCTTCTTTCCTTTTTCTCTTTGTCTTGTGCTTTTTTCAGGATTGTGTGATTCACTCTAAGGGGCACAAATCCAAATGGACTTTTAAATACTAGCTTCATACAACAGAAGATCATTCTGTATAGTCTAAACATTTATTATAGCATGGAAGGAAACAAGTTAGATTTATTACTATTTTATCTTTGCATAGGGTTGGGTGTTTGGAAGATTGGAGGTTCACAAAGAGAATTTTCACTGACGGCAGAAATCTCAGCAAAAGTTCAGTTTATATTTAATGTAAAGCAAAAATCCCTCTAGGAAAAAAAAAGCACAGAGCAAGTAAATCATGTCGGGAAGCAACGCTTTTCATTAAAATTTGGCTGGCATCGTGTAGAGAATTTGGACAAATGTAAAGACTAAGACTGTAAGTTAGGCTTGCATATGCTGTAGTTAAATGCCAAAGTGCAGACTCAAAAAGAATTATAGCTTAGACTGAGAACATTTAGCCCATAATCCCCATGCAAATTATTCTAAGAGAAAATTGAGTTTCATGCCAAAATGCCACCTTGAGACTGGCAACGTAAAGTTGTACATTAAGCCTTATCTTAGGATGGATTCCTTTACTGCTTCCCGCTTTTTGTTCAAATATTCATGAAAACCAGTACAGATAGAGTACAGGCACAGATGCATTTTCCAAGTCACCATGTGCTTAAGTGGAGCCCCTTGGCTGTCATAATAACTATACCTTAGACAAACAGATCACAACGGGGAGAAGTTAGACATGCTGGTCAATTCAGAACCGTAGTCCAAGACTGTGGCATTCAGGAACTTCTGGTTCAGGACCTGGCTTGGGAATGGTAACAGATCAAATCTGAGAATTTGTGCTTACATTGTATGACTAAGATGCTCAGTTATTTTTCTTGGCACATAGTAGGGAATGCCTATCTGTGTACCACATATGATTGAAAAGGCATTAGGTTAGCAGAGTGCCAGGAAGAGTAGTGGAAACTTTTCAGAGAGGCCTTGAGATCATGCAAATATGGGGTAGGAGCCTTTGCACAAGCTCTCTTTCCTGTAGCCCTGAGTTTAACCTTAGTAGAACTAACATGTTCATGGTGGTTCGCAATTGAAGAAATCTGTGATCCTACTCCTATATCATGTATTTTGCACATACCTTCATTATCACAACAAGCTTATTTCACTTTTTAGGTATTTCTCTTTGTTTGTAAATAAATGTTGATAAATTTAACGTCAGTTAACAACATCTCTTCAAGGTTAGTGATTGCAAATCTTTTTGGAATAGGTGGAGATATAGATTATAAAACAACACAACCTTAAAATATTAGCAAAAGATGACTTTTCCAACTATTTCTACTTAATTAAGCTTGCTGACTATTTTATTTTTTTTTTGTTTTATTTAGTACTGTATTTTACAAAAATTTATATGATATCTTAAGTTTTTTTTTTTTTTTTTTTTCAGTATTAGCTTTGTCTTCTCAACTATTTTAGGATTGTGGTCCAAGTAGCCATGACTTGTAAAGGATTTAACACAGAGAACTTTACAGAATAAATATTTTATTATTAAATTTGAATACACTCCCAGAGCTATGGATTCTGTAATATGAATACAGAAAGGGTTCAATAAATGTTTTTTGTACCATAGCATATTGATTAATACTTATGCAAGTGAATTAATCTGTGTTCCACAAGAACACAAGAGAGAAGGAAGAAGGAAATTTAATTTTATTCAAGCTTTAATATTAATTTAACTCTTCAACTAAATTTTTGAAGTTTGATACACTGCTATTATTGTATTATTTATTTTCAGCATTTGCTTTAATTATAAGCATGAGGAATACTGTTAGTAATACAGTTATTCCCCAGACTCTTACCCCTCTGCTCTTAGATCATCACATAATACTGATGAACCCAGATATATGTTTAAATAACATAGGTTATAACTTAATGTTCACAATAGAGGCTGGAAGCAGAATGGATTAGGAAAAGAAAATACTTCCATTAATGGAAGTTAAAATAATTGGAGGAGGAGAGAAAAAGATGATGAGAGGGTGGTACTGAACATATAAATTGAAGAAAGCATTACTAAGACACCAGTATCTACAGTAATGTAAATATACTCTGGAGGCAATACTAACCCTATTTTGAGCAAATATCAAACAGTATTCAAAGAATAAAAAAGTAAATAGATCAATCAACTATTTCTAGACTTTCTTGGGGGTGATTGGAAAAATCATGAAAGATTTAGAATTCAATTTTTCTAAATATTATCATTTTAATCTAAGAATTTACATGCTAAAAATTGGATGACCCATGTTATGAAGACTCAGTGTCAAAGGCTTTCATCTAGCCCACTTGGCCTATTAATCAGCATAAACGGAGAGTGGAGAAACGGAGGAAAAGGAATGACAATGTTGCTCTGAACGTAGGTCCAGTGACTACACTCACGTTAAGAAGCAAAATGTGAAAAGTATAGGGAATGAGTCCTATAAATGGGAAGAAATGAGGCCATCCTGCTTGTTTTAGAGTCAATCAGTCAAAAGATATTGATTGAGCACCTTTTCTGTCTCATACCACTGGGATGCAGGGATAAACGAGAATGACAGAGTCCCACTCCTCAAGGAGATTAATTTCTAGAGGAGAAAGAAGAGATGATAAGCACATCAATTAATAAGATTATATCAGGAACAAATAAGTGTGAAGAAAAAGATAAAACAGGACAATGAGGTAGAGGTACCAATGGTGAGCACTGGGATTTCATTAGCTATGATGGTTGGTACCAAAAGATAAAAGAAAGTTATGTGCCAACGTCCTGAGAAAAGGATGAACTTGTATTATTCTGGCGGTGTGGCTTTTTAAAGGAGGCAAAGAAGGGGACAAAAGGAAGGATTGGAGTTTAGAGATACAAGTAATCTGCAGACCATATGGGATTTGTGGACCGTGTGAAGAATTTTGAATTCTATTTTTTTTTTTTTTTTTTTTTTTTGCAGTACGCGGGCCTCTCACTGTTGTGGTCTCTCCCTGTTGTTGCCTTTCCCATTGCGGAGCACAGGCTGCGGACGTGCAGGCTCAGCGGCCATGGCTCACGGGCCCAGCTGCTCCGCGGCATGTGGGATCCTCCCGGACCGGGGCACGAACCCGTGTCCCCTGCATCGGCAGGCGGACTCTCAACCACTGCACTACAAGGGAAGCCCAAGAACTTTGAATTCTTAATGTCGATGTCCTTGCAATGGGAAGCTACTATAGGATTTTAAGCTTGGGAGTGAAATTTCATCTGAATTTATTTTCAGATGAAAACCTAAAGCTCCTAAAGGTTAAGTAGTACATAGGCCTTTTAATGTTTAACAACATGATGAAAATTACTGAGCTAAAGTTTCCAATACTTAAAAGTGACTAAAATAAATTAATATTTAGAACAAAAGGAATCACCTCTCTCAATGAATAACTGTATTAGTCTGCTAGGGATGACACAGCAAAGTACTAAAACTGGGAAGCTTAACATAAGAAATTTGTTATCACAATTCTGGAGGCTAGAAGTTCAAATCAAGAGATTGGCAGGGTCGGTTCCTTCTGAGAGCTATGAGGGAAGATCCATTCCAGGTCTCTGTCTTGGTCTATAGATGGCCATCTTAATTTTCATGTGGTCTTATCCCTTTATATGTGCCTGTGTCCAAATCTCCCCTTTTTTATGAGATTCAGTCATATTGAGTTAGGGGCTGACCCTTCTCCAGCGTGATCTCATCTTAACTAAGTACATCTGCAATGACTCTGGTTCCAAATGAGGTTGCATTTTGAGGTACTTGGGATTAGGACTTTACTATGTGAATTTGAGAGAAACACAATTCAACTCATAACAATAACTATTTTATTAAAAAAGCTGAAACTATTAAGATACAAGCAGAAAAAAATGTTCCTCCTGTCTTAATGACCCTTTAAACTCACTCCTTAGAAATTTCTTCCTTACCCCTTAAATGAAATCTTAACCTATGTTGTTCTTTTATTTACTTATTTTTTTAAATTTTAGTCTCACAAATGGCATTATTTGAAAAATTAAAATGTCCAGTCTGGTGGTACAGCTGCATAACTCATTACATATGCCACGTAAAGATTCTTCCTTCTTACCTTGTTGTTGTTTTTTTTTTTTTGCGGTACGCGGGCCTCTCGCTGTTGTGGCCTCTCCCGTTGCGGAGCACAGGATCCGGACGCGCAGGCTCAGCAGCCGTGGCTCACGGGCCAAGCCGCTCCGCGGCATGTGGGATCTTCCCGGACTGGGTCACGAACCCGTATTCCCTGCATCGGCAGGCGGACTCTCAACCACTGCGCCACCAGGGAAGCCCTTACCTTGTTATTTAAGTGAGGGCTCCCATAGGGAGGAGGAGGAGGGTCTGTGTAGAAAATGCTCTTTCCTAGCTCTTACTCTCACTCTCCCCACTTTGGTTTTAGGCCCCTTCAGTGTTTTACCCAGATGAGAAAGTGATTTAGGGAAAAGGGTCTTTTAAGAGGACACTATGCACCAGGTTAGGAAAATATTTAGTGCTGGCTATCGACCTCCTGAGCTACTTTTGTAGATTTAAATACATGAATAATGAGGTTTGGGGGAACTTCAATAGCAACTCCCGAGGTGGAGGGAAATGGGAGGACTTTCGTCCTGGGACATCACCACTCAGCTCCTGTGTGTTCCTTATGCAGACTTTTCTTTTGTTGCGGCCATTGCCCCGTCATCGTGGCTTGTGACTATCTTGAGCAGAGTTCCATTTCAGATGGCTCTAGGCTTTCTCTTATGGTCCACAGCCAAGCCTCTGGAACCATATGTGGCACTAGGACAGTTTGCTTCCAGTGCATCTCACTGTTTCTCTGCTCTTGTGACTCACAGCCACATTGTCTCTCACACTTAGGTTTCCTAAATGGGAGTCAGATACAAGTGCACCACATTCCCAGTTGTAGTGATCACAGCACAAGCTTTCTGAGCAATCACCTTACAGCCTTCTCTGTGGTCCTGAATTCAGGAGGACGGATACAGCCTCTATCCATCTCCCAAGGGGAGGGCTTGGAAAGTTTTTATACATTTACAACATTCTCAGATTTTTTTCTGCAAAAATATTTCTCTTCCCAGTGTTCTTTGACTTTGATCTTCATTATTGGTCTGTGGGTGTTGGATAAAGGGTCCCCACACAACTTTGGGGGCACCCCTTTTATAAGTCTGGCATAAGTCTTCGGAATATAGGGGAAAGGGCACCAATTCTTTGGTTGTTGACCTTCATGGTCCCACCTGAAATTAACACAAAGGAGTCCTCTTTTGCCATTCAGGTACACAGGTAACAGTGAAGTCTGGGTTATAGGAGGGATGCAATCTGCTAGGCTCACACTCAAAGTCCATTTAGGCCCTTCTGCCTGTATGTGAAGAAATCACCAGTAATGATTTTCTGATGTATCTCTCTGTAGTTAATAGAAACATCAGAGATGGGTTTGTTTTGATTCCCTCTAGAGATACATTTACCTCAAACATCCTGATAATACTCATAAAGTCAAGGATCTTTTCTGGCACACAAGCAACATAGTGCTCCAGATTTTCATCGGTGAGTTTTGGGAAGACCTCAAGTGGTACACAAATTTCTCTCAACATATTTTTAGTGCTCTGCTCACATGCCCCATTACTGGCTGGTTCCCACCTGCTGCTGGAGTACTGAAGCCAATGGTTTACACCTGTGGCTGCTGAGGAATTGCCTTTGTCAGACCTTAGCCAGGTCAGCTCACCTGGAGATGACTAGGAAATTAAACCCTTTACCCAGGAGCAGCCCATAAACCATAGGGTATAAAAGCCAGGCTTCTTGCTTCAAGACGCTGCCGTGGGATCAAACTTCCAAGTTTTGCCTCTGGATGAAGCCAAGGTTAGACTCTACCTGAGACCATGTTCTCAGTTTACCACTTTTTCCTTTCCTTTCCTTTCCTTTTTCCTCCTCCAACTAGGATTTCTCCTGAGAGCACCCTGAAATGGGGAGATTTTAAACTACTTATTCTGTTACCGTAGCCATCAAATTTTCTCCTGGGAGTCAGGTTTCATGATTTCTAATTTTCTAAGAAATACTCATTTTACCCCATTTTCGAATTTATTGACGTAAGTATTTTCATGATGTTCTTTTATCCTTTTAATCTCTATGGCAGCAGCAATTACGGTCCCCTTTTCACTCTAAACATTGTTTGTCTCTTCATTGTTCCCTGGATTCCAGAAGTTTTTTGTATTGTCGTTTTCAAACAACTGGCTATGGCTGTATTGATTCTATTTAATACTGGATTTCTATCTCTTCAATATCTTTATTTTTTTCCATTTCTTTGTTTACTTTTATTTTTTCAGCTTCTTACCTAATTTATTTTCACGTTTATTTTTTCTAATATAAATATTTAAGTAGTTTTCTGTACTGTTTTTCTTGCTTCTGACAAATGTTATGTACTATTTTCATGTTTTTCACTTGTATTTTCTAATTTTCATTATAATTTCTTCTTTGATATGTGTTTTTTATTTAATTTCTAACGTTTTTTTCATTGTCACTTTTCTAATCTAATTTGCAGTAGTCAGAGAACATAGACATGTGATATCAATTCTTTGAAATTTCTTTAGAATTGCTGTTGACCTAGTATATGATCCAGTTTTCTAAACCTTTCCTGTATCTTGGTGGTAAAGGTGGGGTGGTGGGGTGTAAGGGGAGGAAAGTATATTCTCTAGCTGTTGCTTTTGCAAGCAATATTATACTTAGGTTCACTAATCTGTATGGTGCTGTTCCTAACTTTTAGATCTGTTTTATCCATTTATCACTAAGAGAGTTGTTAGTGTCTCCTTCTACATTGTCAGGTTTAACAACTTTTTACCATCAGTTTTTTCCTTCTTTCTTTTTTTTTTTTGCTTTGTATATTTTGAATCTGCATTTTAGATTCTCACTAGTTTAAGAATTATTGTATCTTCCTAGGTAATTAAATTTGTTAATAGCACATAATGATGGTCTCATCGCTAATAATGCTGTTTGGCTGATGAGTAACAGCTTTGTTGGCTCTTAAGTTAGTATTTGCTTAGCATGTTTTTTTCCATCCATCTTGCTTCCTATATTCTGTATTCTCATGTTCTAGATTGTCTTTTTAATTGGCATATGGAGGGGTGGATAGGTTTTTTAACTATTCTGGAAAACTTAATCTTGTTCCTGGAGTGTTTAGTCCAATTATATTTATTTTAATTGTTGATATGATATTTAGAAGTTTTTCACTTCTCTAAATTTTATGGTATTATTTAGGGTTTTATTTTTGCTGTCTATTGGATTGGTTAATTTTACAAAGTTTAGTTGATTTTTTTTTTTTTCCCCACTTACCAGTTAGGCAGCTATGTGTCTACTTGTACTGTTTTAGTGCTGCCTCTAAAACTTTTTAAATGCGTATTTAAATTAAAAACTGTAAAATCAATAACAATGCCCTTCATCAATGCAATGTGGAAATGCTAAACTGTTTTAGAGATTATAAATCTCCACCCAATTACATAATACTGCTGTTCAATGTTTTAGTCTTATCCTTTTTTTGACTCCACAAACGTTGTCTTAATAGCCAAATTTGTTCAGATTTGCATCTGTTTACCATTTTCATTGCTTCCACTCCTTGCATGATTTTCTGAGATTATTTTCCTTTTTTCTGAATGTGATATTACAATTTATAATAAGAAATATATGTTTGATTTTTAATCCTTGTTTTTTGATACATAGATCTTAAATATTTGGAATTTCCTGTGATGAGAACTATAAAGGTGTCTTGATATTCATAATAAACCCCTTTCAATCACACTTGAGTTTATATTAATTAGGTGACTTTTGGAAAGCACCTAAGGATGGGGCTGGTTGCCAGGAGGAACCAGTCATGGGATTGGAGGGTTGAAACTTTGAGTTCCCCTGCTTCTAGGGGAGAGGGGCTGGAGACTGAATCCATTGCCAGTGGCCAATGATTTAATGAATTATGCCTGTGTAATAAAGCTTCCATAAAACCTCAGAGGACTAGATTTGATGACCTTCTGGGTTGATGAACACATGGAGATTCAGGGAGAGTGGCACAACTGGAGAGGGCATGGAAGCTTTGGTGCCCTTTTCCTATATCTTGCCCAGTGCCATCTCTAACATCTGGCTATTCCTAGTTATATCCTTTTAAAATAAACTGGTAATCTGGTAAGTGAAATGTTTCTCTTGAGTTCTATGAGCTGCTCTAGAAAATCAGTTGAACCCAAGAAGGAGGGTGTTAGAACCTCCAATTAATCTACAGCCGGTGGGTCAGAAGCCCAGGTGATTGGTTTCTGCAGTTGGAGAGGAAGCAGTCTTGTAAGACTGAGTTCTTAATGGGATCTGATGTTATCTTCAGGTAAATAGTGTCAGGATTGAGTTGAATTGTAGGACATCCAACTGGTGTCAGAAAATTGCTTGGTGATGTAGGAGAACCCATACACATTGTAATTTGGAGTCAGAATATTACTGACGTACATCTTTAGACATTCTGCTAGTGAGGGTCAGTTAGCTATGATTCACTTTAGACTCAGCAGTTACGTGATTCATGGATTTTGAAAATCCTTAGCTCTAGCTGTTCATGCCTCCTCTTCTCATTCTGGCAATCTCATTTGGTATATGGAAGATCATCTCACTGTATTCTCTGTATTTTTCACATTTTTCGTCTCCTTGTCTTTATGTGCTACATTCCAAATAATTTCTTTAGATCATCTTCCAGTTTATCTATGCTCATTTTTTCCAGTGTATTGCTAATATATGTATCTGATATCAAATATCAATTAAAATTTCATTTCTACAGGTTCTGTTAGTTGTTATTCAAGTCTGCATGGTTAGTGTTTTATCAGAGGGGTGGGTTATGAATAGGGAAGGGAAATTTCACGAGGAAGTTGGTACTTAAACTGGGCCTTGAAGAATGGATAGGGTATTTGTTTCTCAATTTGAAAAAAACAATTTCAATATGTAATAAAGTTGACAGAACAGTATAATGAATTAAACATCTCCCTTTTCCCTAAACTTAATGATTGTTAATATGTTGCCACATTTGCATACTTACATTGCTTGCTCTATACACACACATGAAAGCATACAGATAGACTCACACATGTATTTTTTTTTATAATTTGAAGTTTACAGCATCTCATTTTACCTCTCAGTAAGTCAGCATATATCTCTCAAGAAATCCAAAAAATTAACAGTAGTATAATACTATCTTATTTAAAAGCAATATTCAGGATTTTCAAATTATATCCAAATTGTAAATTATAAACTTTTAATCAAAGACCTGGTCAAGGATCATGCATTATATTTGGTTGTCATTTCTCTTTAGTATCTTTAACCTAGAAACAGTGCTTCTCAGTGGGGATAGTTTTGTCCTGTGAGACGTTTGACAACGTTCATAGATGTGTTTTGTTGTCCAAGTTTGTGGGAGGTGGGGAGAGAACTGTTGGCATACAGTGGGTGGAGAATGGAGATGCTACTAAACAGCTACCATGTACAGGGGAATCTCCCAACCCCAAATGTCAATAGTGTTGAGGCTGAGGTACTCTGATCCAGAACTATACCTTTTATCTTTTTTTTTCCTTTCATAGCATTGATATTTTTGAAGCATCAAATATAGTTGTAGAATGTTGAACAATCTGGCTTTTTCTGATTATTTCCTCACGACTCAATTTAATTTAAACATTTTGGCAAGAATATCATGTAGTGATACACGCCTTGTCATTTTTATAGTCTCTTGTTCTTCATTATTCTTCCAGTATCTTGCTTAATTTCTTTAATTATATTAAATGCCTTCTTATCCCATTATTTGTCATTATTTAGGTCTGAAGTCTTTTATGGAGTTTCTTGGTTTTGTTTACTTGTTTCAGCTGATTCCCAATTATATAGTGGTTTATTATTTACAAGTTTGGGGGTTTGGGGGTAATATTTGATTATAAATGCATGTCCTTTGTTTTCTTACCTATGGGAACTCTGACACCAGATTTAAAGAGATTTTTCCTTTTTTTAATTTTCAGGAAGTATTTAAATTTCTACTTTATTTTTTCTTGCCAAATAGTTAATACGAATCATGAACCCAAACTCATGTGACTGCTTAGAATTTCTCTTGGAAGACTGGCAAGTATTTCTACCATTTCCTCTTTTTGGCAGGTTTTTAACTAGTTGATTCACTGGGGTTGTTGCCCTTCTGTAGTCTAGTATTATGCTGTATTTCCCAAGTTTTTCTTTATCTCTTGCTATGGTTCCAAACCTGATTTCTGTGCTTGTGTGGACACAGATGCTAGGTTGATGGAGATTGGCATATTCTCCAGGGCAAACACCATTACTCTTTACCTCCCTGGTTTTGGGCTTTCTTGTTGCCTTTGGCCCCCAACCACTTTCTTTATTGTTCTGACAGCTCCTCCGTGCATTTAGAAATATCTTTTCTCTAACCAGCAGTTTGTTTCCTTCCCTCCCCCTTGAAAATTTCTTGAATATACTTCCACATTTTGTTAGAAACAGAAGTCTTTTTATTCAATCTTTAACATTAAATAGTCATTCCAAATCTTCCAGTTTGGACTTTTCATGCAAATGAATGGTATTCTAAGCAGTACACAGGAATAGATCTCTCTTCTATTGTAAAACTGTGCTGAAGAAACTACCAAAGTGGGAACTGACATCACCATCTTTAGTTTTTCCCATTGGCTATTATTTACCACCAAATCAGGATCAAAATTTACCTATCCATGTTGACTAAACTCTAGCTGTAGGATAAATTGTTCTTATTTCTGCTTCCTAATTGATGGCTTATATACGTCATACCACACCATCTCTTTTCCTCCTCTGGTGTGCCATTTACAGCTGGATGCCCACATATGTTCTTTTGCTGTCTGAAACTTTTTGAAAAGAGACAGATATAATTAAAATTTTTGTGGAAAAAAATAACCTAGACATACATTTTTGTGGAAAATTTTTGTGGAAAAATAACCTAGATATTTTTCAAGTCATTAAATGGTAATGATGTTACATTTAATTTGTTCTCTAAATATGTATTGAGTTCCTTCCTGTGACAAGCATAATATCAGAAAGTTGGGGTATAGCAGTGAACAAAACAGACATTGCTTTCATTTAGTATGATATTCTCAAAGTCTACCTATGTTGGTACAAATGGCAATATTTCATTTTTTATGGCTGAACAATATTCCATTGTGTATATATACCACACCTTCTTTATCCATTCATCTGTTGATGGACACTTAGATTGCTTCCATGTTTTGGATATTATAATAGTGCTGCTATGAACATTGGGGTGCATGTATCTTTTGAATTAGAGTTTCTGTCTTTTCAGCACATATGCCCAAGAGTGAGATCACTGGATCTTTTCAACACATATGCCCAGGAGTGGCTCTATTTTTAGTTTAAGGAACCTCTATACTGTTTTCCATAGGGCCTGCACCAATTTACATTCCCATCAACAGTGCAGAAGTGTTCCTTTTTCTTCACACCCACTCCAGAATTTATTTATAGACTTCTTTTTTAAGTTATTTTATTTATGTATTTATTTTTGGCTATGTTGGGTCTTCGCCGCTGCGCATGGGCTTTCTCTAGTTGCGGCAAGCGGGGGCTACTCTTCGTTGCGGTGTGTGGGCTTCTCATTGCAATGGCTTCTCCTGTGGTGGAGCATGGGCTGCAGGTGCACGGGCTTCAGTAGTTGTGGCACACGGGCTCAGCAGTTGTGGTTCACAGGCTCTAGAACGCAGGCTCAGTAGTTGTGGCACACGGGCTTAGCTGCTCTGCACCATGTGAGATCTTCCTGGACCAGGGCTCGAACCCATTTCCCCTACATTGGCAGGTGGACTCTCAACCACTGCGCCACCAGGGAAGTCCCTAGACTTTTCATAATAGCAGTTCTTACCAGTGTGAGGTGATACCTCATTGTGGTTTTGATTTGAGTGTCTAATAATAAGCAACGTTGAGCATAAACATTGAGCACATTTTCATGAGCCTCTTGGCCATTTGTATGTCTTTGGAGAAATGTCTATTTAGGTCTTCTGACCATTTTTTGATTGGGTTGTTTTTTTGATACTAAGTTGTATGAGCTATTTGTATATTTTGGAGATTAAGCCCTTATCAGTTGCATTGTTTGCAAATATTTTCTCCCAGTCTGTAGGTTGTCTTTTCATTTTGTTTATGGTTTCCTTTGCTCTGAAAAAGCTTTTAAGTTTGATTAGGTCCCATTTTTAAATTTTTACCTTTACTTTTGCCTTGGGAGACTTATCTAAGAAAATGGTGCTACAGTTTATGTCAGAAAGTTTGCCTATGTCCTCTTCTAGGAATTTTAAGGTGTCATGTCTTATATTTAGGTTGTTAAATCCATTTTGAATTTATTTTTGCATATGGTGTCAGGGAGTGTTACCATACTAAGTGAAGTAAGACAGACAGACAAAGACAAACATTATATCACTTATATGTGGAATCTAAAAAATAATACAACTGAATTTATTAACAAAACAGAAGCACACTGATAGAGAAAATGAAGTTGTGATTACCAAAGGGGAAAGTGGGAGAGCGATAAATTAGGAGTATGGGATTAATAGGAATTTATATTCAGTATCTTGTAATAACCTATAATAACCCAAATCACTTTGCTGTACATCTGAAACTAACACAATATTGTAAATCAACTATACTTCAATAAAAAATAAGCCACTATAAACATAAAAACAAAACATCAAAAACCAGACATTGCCTGATTTTGTGACATCTGAACAGTTTGAGGATGCAGATATTAAACAAAGCTTTTTATTACATGAATAATTAAAAACAATGATAGGTGTATATAGAAAAATAACAGATTTTTTTATTGGAATAAATGAGTAATAAAATTTTCTGTGAAATATTTGAGTTGAAACCTACATAAAAGATACTATTTTAGTAATCAATGAAGAAAAAATATGTTAAAGTAGAGATGAAGGAAATACCTTAGTGGATATGAGGAGCTGAAAGATGGTATGGGATTGGACTTATGTCTTTTTTTTTTTTTTTTTTAAAGAAATTAAGTGTAGTGAGAGGACAAAGTCTACAGGTTTTTTATCTTATTCTAAAAGAAACAGTCCCAAAAGAGTCTTAGAAGCAGAACAGTTCACACTTTTACACAATTATTCTAACCCTTTTTCACAAAACTGGATTGATGGGGAATGATTGTACAAGAGGACAAATTCAGTTAAGAAGCTGTTGTAGTAAACCAAATAAGAGATGAATATGGCTTGAGACTGTGCTATGATCCTGAGGGTGGAAAGAAGAAAACTGGGCAAAACAGACTTTGAAGATAGAGTTAGTAATATTTTTGATAGATTAGATTAAAAGATAAAAAAAAAAAAAAAAAAACAAAACGGGATAGAACTTACAAAGACTGGGACAGTTTCAAAAGGTATAACATATGCATAATTGGAATACAAACATAGTAGATATTAATCTAATTATATCCATGATTATCTTAAGTGTAATCATCTACATGCATGAATTAAAGGCAGACACTGTCAAAGTAGACTAAAACAAAAAATATATTTTGTCTGCAGGAAACATTTTAAATAAAATCATCCAAGAAAGGTTAAAAGTAAAGAAGCCCACTTAGAGAAGCCCAAAGTTGAGAGCAGGGACATAAAAGAACATTAGAGGAGATTGAAGCCTCTGGCAGCTATAGGTACAAGAACATCTAGCCAGATTAGCCTAATTCTCACAATAAAGGCATATTTATCTCAGTTCTTATTGTCTGACATGTAGCCATCTTTCAACAACAACTTCAAAATCCTAAGGAATTCTAAAGGCAAAAGCAAAACAAAAATAGTTTGAAGAGTCAAAGCAATCATCAGAACCAGTTCTGATATAACATAGGTCTTGGAAATACCAGACAGAAAGTTTAAAATAACTATTATTAATATTTTAAGGGCTCTAATGGAAGGAATAAGCAACATGGGAGAACAAGTGGGTAATGTAAACAGAGAGATGAAAGCTAAAATTAATCAAAAGGAAATACTTGCTATAAAAAAAACACTGTAACAGAAAAGAAGAATGCTTCTGATGGACTCATCAGTAGACTAGACATGGCTGAGTAAAAAAATCTGTGACCTTAAAGATATACCAATAGAAACTTCCCAAACTGAAATTCAAAGAGACAAAAGAATGAAAAATGTAATAGAGAAAGATATACCATGGTAACAGGAATTAAAAGAAAAATGAAGTAGCTATATTAATTCCAGGCAAAGTAGATGTCACAATAAAGAAAAGTATGTAGAATAAAGAGAGGCATTACATAATGATAAAGGGATTAATTCTCCAAGAAGATACAACAATCTTAACAATAAACTTAAAATAGAGCATGTACGCACCTAAACAACATAGCAGCCAAATATATGAAACAAAAACTGATAGAGCTGAAAGGAGGATAGACAAATCAACTAATACAGTAGGCAACTTTAATCCCTCTGTCACTAATTAACAGATCCATTAGACAGAAAATGAGTAAATACATAAGTGACTCAACAGTATTATCAATTAACTTAATCTAATTGACATTTATTTCTAGACCTCTTTATCAAACAACAGCAGAAGTCATTTTCTCCTTATATTTACACAGAACGTTCACCAAGAATGTTCTGGGTCATAGAATATACCTCAACAAATCTAAAAGAATGGTAATCATGCAACGTATATTTGTTCTCAGACCACAATGGAATTACACAATAAATTAATAAAGATAATTGAGAAATCCCAAATAGTTGGAAAGTAAATAACATATTTCTAAACTGATGGATCAAAGATGTCTCAAGCGAAATAGAAAAATATTTTACACCACATGAAAATATAAAACATTCCATTAAATTTGTGGGATGCAGTGAAAGCTTTCCTTTAAGGGAAAATAAATGCATATACTACAAAAGGGAAAAGATCTTAAGCTAATAACCTAGCTTCCCCCCTAAAAAACTAGAGAAAGAAGAGAAAACTAAGACTGAACCAAGCAGAAGGAAAGAAATAATCAAAATTAGAGGAGAAATCAATGAAATTGAAAACAAGAGACTAGAGAAAATCAACAAAACCAAAAGCTGATTTTTGCAAAAAGAAAATGATTTAAGTGTCTGGCTTTGGCAGGTGATACAAATGAAGGTGATATTTGCTGATATAAAAAAGGAGCAGTGGGGCTTCCCTGGTGGCTCAGTGGTTGGGAGTCTGCCTGCCGATGCAGGGAACATGGGTTTGTGCCCCGGTCCGGGAAGATCCCACATGCCGCGGAGCGATTGGACCCGTGAGCCATGGCCGCTGAGCGTACGTGTCCAGAGCCTGTGCTCCGCAGTGGGAGAGCCCACAACAGTGAGAGACCCGCGTACCGCAAAAAAAAAAAAAAAAAAAGGAGTAGCAAATTTGGGAGATGGATCAAAGTTATATCATAGGACATGATTATATTTAAAAATAGGTTAGCTAAGAAGTAGGCAGATACTTGAGTGTAGGCTCAAGAGAAACTTTTGGCTGCAAACATAACATTGGGACACACTGGAGTACAGATGGGCTATAGAGTCATGGAAATGAGTGAGGTGAATGGGTGAGGAAAGAAAGTTGACAATGCCTAGCTATGTCAAATGGTGATAAAATGTCCTGGCAACAACAAATAAAGAGTGAAATTTTTTTAGGCAACATGGAATCATTTTGTGGCCTCAGCAAGAGCAGAATTAGTGGAGCAGTACATGTGCAAAATGTCAAGTTGGCATAGAGAGGGTAGGAGACTTACAGTGGGGAGGGAGGACAAGGTGAGTAGATAATGCCTTTCAATACTTAGCTCAAGTGTAGCAAAGCGGTAAGTTGTAGCTGGAGGTTATTGTAGGGTCTGGATGCTCCCTTTGTCTCTTTAGAACTGCTCAGGCTCCTGAATGTCTATGGAGATGACACAGTAGGAAAGGGAAGTTGGAAGATTCAGGAGCAAGTTCCTGAGAAAGTGAGAGGGAGCTAGTTACCTGGCATGGGGAGGAGGAGAAACTGCCCTATAGTGAACACTTACTACGTGTCGGATGTTAAACTCGGGGCTTTATGTAGATTATTTAAGTTTATCTTCACAATAGTCGTCTGAGGTTGATATTTTCTCCATTTTATCATGAGAAATTCAATTTTAGAGTCATTAGAATTTGATTCAAACTTAGAGAGCTAGTAAGTGGTGGAGGCAGAATTCTAACTGGGTCTGACTGCAGCACCTATATAATAGATAGATAGATAGATATTTTAACTACTTCTGGTATTTCCTCTTATTTTCATATCTGCAACCACCCTGAATCTGCAACCAAATGAAATAATTATGGTTTCCCTCTGATAGTAAAATACTGAGATCGAAGTAGAGCTATACCAGGAAAGAAGTTCCCAGTTCTGCAGTTTGGCTGTGAATCAAATAGATTAATGCACCCACAGTGTCTTGATACTTACTATTCTTTCTTGCCTCAAGGGCTTTTTCCTGGATATTTGTGTGATTGCTGCTTTCTTTTCCCTGAGATATAATTCTGAATGCCACTTTTGTAGAGAACTTGAAGGAGAAGTGAATATCAGGGGGAATATTGAAAATGAGAATCATGGGCAAAGATTGGCAGGACCCACTTCTCAAACTTTTCAGAAAATAAACTCATTCTAACCAGATAGTGAGAATTTAGGCCCTATTGGCAAGTTCATTCTTCTTTTCTTTGTGATGCTAGGCAAGTTAAATAACCAGTCTGTGCCAGTTTCTTCACTATAAAATGGAGATAATAATAGAACGTCTTACAGGGGTTCTTATAAATATTAAATGAGCTAATTCATATAAAATGCTTTTAACAGTGCTTAGCACATAAGTGTTCTATATTGTTAGTTACCAATATTATTAAAGTCATCTCTACTGAGAGATGGGATACATTATCATGCTCTCTTATCATGCTGATGCTAGAACACTTGCTCACTCTAATTAGTTCCCCTTTGTTTTGATTCCAGACTTACAAAGGAATTTCCCAATGATTATTTTGCTCCACTTTATATCTGCAGACATGAAAAGAATAATCTAGTCCCCTCTGCTTGGGATCTATGGCTGTTAGTTTCATTGTAAATTAATTAATATTCTTATGAAAGTAATCATATAAATCTGTCCATAAGAGGAAATTGTCTGGGCATACTGTCTAAACCAAGAATATTCTGGTTCCCTGTGTTGGTTATTTCTCAATTAATATGAGGCTTTATTCAAATCTTCATGAGCTTGGAAAATGTACCTTCATCCTGGGAATGTGCTTTGGAGGTATTGAGAAGAGTAGGTTGGACAGCAGATTGGTGACTTTCTGGATAATGAAAGTCACTGTCTTAGGAGAGAGTGGGCAGCCTTATTCCAGGCAGACAGCATATACCTCTGTATGCAGAACTTTTTTCCCACTTGCATTTATAGAATCCACTGCTATTATCTTTGTGGTACAGATGGTGATGAGAGAAGCAGTCACTTGCCCAAGGTCACATAAACATGAGTAGCAGAGCCTTCGCTCAGACTCAGCTTTGAAGGCAAAGTCTTCTCACTACATATGTACTTGGTTCCAATAATAGTAAATATAAGAATGATCAGAAAATTATCCAACTGAGGATAAAAAGAGTTATTTGAAATATTTGTTTAATAATGAGAACTCTATAAAAAGGATTTTGTAAAATCAAAGGAATATTTAAATAATCATGCGATTATGCATATAATTACTGTCTTTCCCTCCCCCTACTCACTCACACACACACACACACACACACACACACACACACACACACACACACACTCATGCCCTTATACAGATTTGCTAGTATGCCGTTATTTCTTTACGTTATTTGAAACTCAACAAACTGTGAGTTAATAGATTTAATTGCTGTGAAAGAAGAACATGTTTGGTGTAAATTAAAAAGACACTTCAGAAAATTGTTATTAATGTAGTGTGAAGGTTGGTTATAGCTTGGTTAGGTAATTGAGTAACTTGGTCATTGTAATGGTTTTCCGATCCAACTCCAGCTGAAAAGTTTGGACATTAATAGCAGACTTGTTATAAGTCATAGCTTACCACAAACATAAGTAATGTGATTTGTAAGTTCATTGATAAGATTGTAGAAGCTGAAGTAACACCATCATGTTTCTCTGTGGAGCGTCATTTGACTTTTTCTTTCTCTAAGCTTCTCAGCTTGGAGCAATTCCTGAAGAGTTTAACTACAGTCCATCAAGTCTCTTAATTTTTGGGTGCCACCTATACTGCTGGGCTCCATGGACCAGGTCTCATGCTTGGCTCGGTTTCTGCAGCACCTTTATTAATGCTATAAGAATGAAAGTGAATGTTAACAAGTCTACCCAAATATCACATATGGCTGAGAAAAATACAAGTAGACCAAAACGCAAGCACAGAATTATACCATAAAGAACAGTGCATATCAATAGCTACAGAAGGAAAGAACCATAAATAAATTCAAAAGACTGTGGAGGAACTGGGGAAGAGGCGATAGTGCCAAAGAAAAGCTTAAGGACAGTGATTTAAAAAAATATTCCCTCTCATGTGACTTGGTAATAAAGAAAAGCCAGCATTATTAAGAGTGCTTACGTAAGAAGGCAATCGCTAAAAATAAATTTGACGATTTTTTTCCTACAACATTTCTAAGATACATTTTTTCCTTTTTATTCCTACTCTTCTGCTTCAGTTTTCCCTCGTTCTCTCCCATCACGTTTTTTGAGAAAAGTCTAGACCCACATCCAGAATAGTCTTTTACAAATATCACTCTCATTAGATGATCATCTACTCTGGTCATTCCTTTATTTCCTCCTACTTGTGTCCTTAGGTTACACCATGTGCCTTCCCAGCATTAAGACTGTTCTCAATTTTTTTCCACCTGGGTTTATTTGTCCTTCAGTCCTTTACTATAATCTCAAGCACAGCTTATTTTTTAACATTTTACTAGCTTTTCATAGTTTAAATGCTTAAGTAAATACTTAAGTAGAATCTTCTACAACATAATATTGCATTCCATGTAGAGTTTTCACTGTGTAAGACTAGATTCTTGTCTCAAATACAGTTAACGAAGTTGAGTTATATTTAAATGTTAAAGAAAAAACCCTACCTATTTGTGCTTAAGTAATAATGAAGAAATAATAAAGAAAGAAAAAATGAAGATGATAGTAGTAGAAAGAACATTTTCAAATACAAGCTCTGTCATTGAGTTCTAAGACTTTGGGCAGATTCCTCAAATCTCTGTTCCTGAGAAGTAAAATGGAGTAAACAATATTGAATTTATACATATGATCAGCTAGACCTATAGACATTTTTGCTTTATAGATAAACAGTTCTGAGTAAAGCAAATATTTCTTTCTACTTTTCCAATTTCCATTGTCCTCTTCAGACTGTAGCTGTTTTCTATAATGCCATATTTCCCCATAAGAATTCTTCTGTTTATGAAGATTTTAATGAATGTTCTTTTAAGAGTGTTTTACTCTACTGAGAAGCAATAGGAAACTGTGAAATTAAGATGGCACAGGTATAGAAGGAATAATAAATATAGTCTCTAAGATACAGCCTAAAAAACAACAAGCTATTTTCTACCATTATACCAATTAAATGACAAACACAATCACAGAAATACAGCATAGTAATTTTAGATCTTATTCTAAAAATGTATACATTGTATTACACCTATTCATAGTTGATAAGTTTTTAAAATATGCATTCCGTAATACTACTAAATGGAATACATTGCGCTGATAGAATGCCTAAAAAAACATCTAACTTTTATCAATGTAAGCAAATGACAAGTGATTCTAGTCCTAATGTCAGTCTGCTAATCACCACAGCTAATCAGCCCTGGCATTCTCATGGTTCAGTGGGCAGCAATGAAGTAAATGGCCAGTCTTTGGCGTTAAGGAGTTAAATACTCCTTAGTCCAAACTTTGAAAAAGTTTTGCTCCATGCCCTTTTAGACAATGACTAACTGTTAAGCTCAAAACTAATTAACATTTCAAAAACTAGTGTTAATCAGTATTAGGAAGACTCTAGGGAAACACTTCCCCGCAGAGACCCTTTTCTTCCTTTGCCTTAAAGCAATAACTTCTAAATTATTACTTTAATTTTAAGTTGTGTTTGGTACCTAGTAAACAAACCTAAAAATCAGGAAGCCAAAAGAAGTGGAATCAGAGGTTGTTTCCAAATCCTATTGCCCTGATTTTACTTGTTTATAGAAACCAACTCTAATATATGCAATAATCTTGTTCTCTAATATGGGTCCATAAACTCATAGAACGTATGAGTGGATACAACTTAATTCCCTACAGCATTACTCTTACTGCTGCTCTCTGAAGATTTAGAAACAGCACTGATAGACTGTCCAGTTGTATGAGATTAAAGTAATCTGATTTAAAATTCTATATTTAGGTTTGGGAAGGGTCTTTGCACCCCAAATTCCTGCCCACTGTCTCATCTTACACCTGCAGGCACTGAAGCCCACGGTCACAGAAGTGGCTAGTGGTGGACATGCATTTAGAATACAGATGTTTTCAGTTCTGCTCTGTTCTTCTCACTGATAAGCACTTGATCAAGTGATAGTGATCATGTATTTAAAATTCCAGTTTCATTTAATTAGGATATGTAAGTAGAAATAAATCTCTACTTGCCCATGAACTTAAAAATGAAACATGTGGGGCTTCCCTGGTGGTGCAGTGGTTGAGAGTCCACCTGCCGATGCAGGGGACACGGGTTTGTGCCCCGGTCCAGGAAGATACCACGTGTCGTGGTTCGGCTGGGCCCGTGAGCCACGGCCGCTGAGCCTGCGCGTGCAGAGCCTGTGCTCCGCAGCGGGAGAGGCCACAACAGTGAGAGGCCCGCGTACAGCAAAAAAAAAAAAAAAAAAAAAAAAAAAAAAAAAAAAAAAAA
>NW_006797638.1:2703497-2706831 GCF_000442215.2 Lipotes vexillifer
AAGAGTAGTGACACTGTCCTCTTTTCCTGAATTTTAGTAATTACAACAGGCAAAATAACAAAAATCATAGGAAGGTGGTGCTCTTTTGTCTTCCTATGGAGTGTTCCTTGAGGCTTGAAACCCATTGACCTTATCTGCCATTGAGTCTCCGAGGCCCAGCATGTGTGAGTGGCACACTGTAGGGACTACATAAATAGTTATGGTTTCTGTTTACTTTCTTCTTTCATGCAGTCTAAGAGGTTGGAGGTAGATGTGCCTCACACACTTAATCATTGAAGTATCAGGAAAGACTGGGAATAAATGAAGATGCTAATCTTCCTAGTTGAAAAGTTTTACTTAATTCCAAAGTGTTGTTGCTATTGGGTCAACTTCCCTCCTGATGCTGAGGTAGTCGGCAAAAGTTGGCTAAGAAAGGATTAGTTAGGAGCAAACTGGGTTGCAGAGAAAGTCTCATCACTATAAGAATTCAAGTATATTAACCTTTAGTATAAAGAAAGAATGGTCTAATTGTATACAATTTTGTGCAAATGTAGAAAAAAATTCAAGGTGGATAAACTTTTTAAAAATAAAAAAAACTATCTCAAATATCACCTTTGGGAGAAAGTTAATTGCAGGCATGTCTTAAGAATATATGGTATGCATTATAATACCATGATAGGCTATTAAAGAGCATAGTTTTACACGTACAGGAAAATAATGCATGTACCAGATGCTTAAGAATGTTTATCTCAATGGAAAAGATAATACTAAGGGAAAAGGGATTTTTCTCTTTCTATCAATACATTATTTATACCTGCAATGCTTGAACTTTATTGTCAATAGGGTCATGGTGAAGGATGCCCGCTCTGAATTAACATTTATGGAGATTGAGCACTGTCTCTTCTGATTACTAGTTAGTATTTAATATCTGAATGCTTCCATTTCCTCAACTGTAAAATTGTGATGATGATAATTTTCACTTTACAGAATAATTTTGAAGGTTATATGGGATAAAAGATTGAAAAGTCATCCAATGATAACCATAAGGGGAGTCAATAAATGTTATTATTGGTTGTATCATCATTGTTAATTATCAGTAAAAGCAAAAAACACTTTAAAAGACTAAAACTACACTTGAAAAGGATCTGAATGAAACATATTTTTAAAGTTACTTTGTGTAAAATGTTAGTTCTAATACCCTTGGAATGAGAGCTCCCTTGACCATCTTATCTAAGTATGTTCTTCTGTTTTCCATCATCCATGTTCATTTTCTTATTAACATGATATATTTTATCATTAACTATCTGTGCATCTCCTACCTCCCTTGCAAGTATGTTAGTATCATGAGGGCCGTGATGACATCTCTTTAATGTTGCACTGCAGTACATCTCTGGATACCCAGTCCTAGCACAGTGACTGTTCATAGTTTACAGACAATTTATTTTTGGGTCAGTATTCTTGGCTTCACATGATATAAACCCAGTTCAAATTATACTAAAGTAGAATCTATCAGCTTGGCAGCCAGACATGGAAAACTGTAGCACGAAAGGCCTCATTATAGCCTAGGTTCAAGGACTTCCCTGTGTCTATCCCTCTTTCTCTTTACATCTCTTCACCCCTTGAAGGCTTACTGGGTGGCAGAAGCCAGGACTGCTTAACTATCCCAAGACAACAGTCTTATAATGTGTTATCCATAGGGAAATAGCAAGCTGCCCTGGAGAAAGATTGTTATTGGTCAAGACTGGGTCACATGCATAAATCCTTGATGGGAGTGGTGTTGTACAGACTCGCAACCCTTGAACCCAGGGGAGTCAGTACTGTTACCGGAAGAGGAAAGGAATGCTGGAAAGAAAGGGGAAAGAACAGCTTTCTACTAGACATAGAAAACATTAAGTCGGTTCTCTTAACAGTTGACTATATAGTTTGAGATTTTTGAAAGCTACAGGTGCCTTTAAACTTTTTTTAAGGAATAAAGCTTAAATGTAAATCTTGGACCACTTTTCCATTACATAAACAAAAGCTTTGGTTGGTGAAGTGTGGATACTTTAATATAGTCACAAATTTAGGTCAATGGAGACGAATGTCAACCATCAATATCACCAGCCCACTCCTCCATTGTGGTGGGAGAGCTGAATGGGAAAATAGAGAAGTAATTGCTGGGGACGAAGCTGCTGGAAATGCTTTCTATAAGTCTATCCTTGACATCCTTGTCATGGAAGCATGCAAGAAACAAACATATGAAAACGAGTTCATCCACAGCAATTTCTGGGAGAATAAAAACCCAATATTATATCAAAAATCCAACAATACAGAATGTTAAATACAGATTAGGTGCCAGTGTATACTTCCAATTTAGAAAAATCAACTTAGGAAACCCTCTCTAAATCAAATAATATTATCACTGAGCCATGTTTAAAAGAATTGGTGCAATATAAGTCTTATCTTTCTTTTCTTTAATTGTTTTTATTTTTTTATCCCCTGCTACTCTACATTCTGTGGGCATGAAATTAATGAGTCTGGGTGACTGGATTGAGAAACTAGTGATATTTAACTTTTGACATTTCTAGAAAAGTTATTTTTAGAATTAAGGATGGTTGCCTTTGAATATCTAATGTTCACATTGAAATTCCATTGGTCTTTGATCTTACAATATTATATAGAAATTTGCGTAGTTTTTTGGTACTTGATAACACCATATTGTCAAAAAATAGTTATAAAAGGGGAGGGATAGACCTGGTGTTATTCCTTGACTCATGAATGGACATGCACAGGGTCGTTAACTGATGGAGGAGGTTCGTCTAGGAAAATCTTTGACGACTTTGATAAATGCAGATGATGATTAAGTATGTGACATTGTTCCCATTTATTCAGGGCTGAATCAATCAGTGCCCCAAGTCAGCCTGATGCAATGGGCTACTCTAGATGTGGTCTTCTGAATAAGACAGTGTTAAAATGAGGTCATGACCACTTTTCACGGTACTTTTTTTGCTTGGCCACATTCCAGCTTCGCTAATTAAAGTCTGTCTTTCTAAGCCCCCTTTACAGTTTTAATTGGGTATGTTATTTCTCATGAATTGTATGGAATTGTTATTCACTGTCATAAGCAGTGGCTGTATTTCACCAGAGAGGTGGTTGCATTTCATCATAGGGATCAAAGGAAGGGAAACGTGAATATAACTTCCTTGAGAGCACTTTGTGATGCTTTGAGCTCTTTGGAAGAAAGCTCTAAAAAGGAAAACAATGGTGTTCTTAAAATGTAAAGTATTGCTATTTTAATTTTTGAAGGAAAACCTGAAGATTGAGAATGTGTTTTCTGAGTGAGGTCAAGAAAATTATTTTTACAGTTTCAGGGAAA
>NW_006797638.1:2706841-2733666 GCF_000442215.2 Lipotes vexillifer
AAATCTAATTTAAAAAAACTTTGGTGTCATCTCTGAGAAATCTCTATATTATGTGTAGAGAAAAGAGTTGCAACTTCTAAGCCATTCTGAGGAGACATTCTGTAGAATATACTAGTTTCTCAGTACTGAGAAGACTACAACTGCTCTTCAGTTTATATTAACTGAGGCTTTATTTACAGTTAATTTTCTCCCCCTTCTATATAGATTGACAGTCTGTATTGAGCAAATATACTCCTAGACAAATGATAAATTTTCACATCAAACTGAGCCTTTGTTTAGCCTATTTTTAGTTACCTTAATTGATTGGTTGAGTCACACCTCTTGTGTGGGGGGGGTCGTCCCCACACACATACACATGAAATAAGAGTCTCTTTAGCACAATGGTCGCATGGAGGGAAGGAGGACAAAATAGCTTTGTGCTACAGACATAATAACCGATAAAGTTATTGGCTATTATCCAAGTATTTATATTTTTAGAATCAAATGAGTTTGGTTTAACAGAATAAAGTAGAGTACCTTAAAAGCGAGGGTAAAAAAGAAAAATACAAATAGATGAGATGGAAATGTGGTTTAAAAATTAATTCAAAGAGAGATTATATATTTGCTACAGATATAGTTCCAAGTTAGCTCTGCATTTCAATAATGAACACAAGAAAACTGAAAACACAAATTTAGCTGCATAGTTCCCCATGTCTCTAAGATAAGGCACAAATTGCTCAAGAACAGAGAAATATTTCTCTTCCTAAAATCATTTGGTTGCCCCCTGACTTGAGATTCCCCCCTGACTTGAGATTCCCACGAAGAAAACAAGGTACAATTTAGCAGCAGCCTCAAAAATACCCTTACAGAAGACACAATTTTTCACAGGACTTTGTAGTGAATACTACAAAGATCTTAAAAATAAATGCAAGTGTTGTACAAAAACACAATTCCAGTAGGAAAACTTTGGTCCTGGCTACCCAAGCAAACATAGATAACTTTGTTCCACACTTGTCTGACTACTAAGTCCACAATTTTCACTTTCTAATACTGCACTGTGAGACATGGCAGCATCAGCACAGCATCATGCTGTTTACTCAGTAACATGAGAATAGTGTTGTATGACAGAGCTGTCCCACTACGTGAATTGTATGTGTGTTTATATATACAAACATTCACATGTATGTGCATATCCAATATAAAAATACTTCATAGGTTTCTATCTCTGCATCCTATTTTATTTTGCTTTGTTATACTTATCACTTAATACTACCTGAAAAAAAGTGTGTATGTGTCTCATGCCCCCCCCACACACATACACACACACACACACACACACACACACACATTAATTTCAGGAGCATAAAATTACGTTAACAATAATCCTTGGTTTTTAACACATTGCCATCTTTGGTCCTTGCATGGTCCTCATTTTTATTCATTCATTCAGGATATAATGAACACCCTTGAACCCAACATCCAACCCCTAGATCTAAAACATTAAAACCAACTTCCACTAACGTGCTCTTTCTCTCTCAATCCTTCTGCTTTCCTCAGAGGCACCTAGCCACTATCCTAAATTCTGTGTTTATCATTATCTTGCCTAAATACATATATGCTTGAAAAACAATTTTTAATTGTTCCTAATTTTTAAGAAAGCCTTTATGCTGAATGTAATCTTCTGTGGCCCACTTCCTATGCTCAAGTACAGGCTAGCCATGTTGTTACAGGTATCCATATTCGTTTCTTTTCTACACTGTGTAATAATTCACAGTGTAAATTTACCAATTTTTTCCTGTTTATAGTAGGTTCCAATTTTCTGCTATTCTTAACAGTATTTCTCTGCACATTTATATATATGTGTGTGTATATATATGTGTGTGTATATATATGTGTGTGTGTGTATATATATATATATATATATATATATGTATATATCCTTGAGCAAATGTGCAAAAGTTTCTCTTGAGTATGTACCTAGAAATAGAATTACTGGGTCTTAGGTTATGTTTAACATTACAAAGCAAAGCCAAAATGTCTTCCACTCCTACCAGCTGTATTTAATATATTCTTTCAGCCTACCTCATCTCTAATAGTATCATAAGACTTCTTAATTTTTACCAACAAATGAGTGTAAAATGGTATTTAATTTTGATGACATTTTATTATTTATTATTTGATAATTCATTATCTTTTTCTTCCACTAGAAAATAATTTTCACAAAGCCTAATACTTTCGACTTCTTTATTGTCTTATCCCCAGAACCTGATAGTATCTGGCACATAGACATTCTCAATGAATAATTTTTAAATGAATTATTATGAAATTATGCATAACATCATAATTGATCTTCGGTACCATATTTATATATGAGAAAATACACACATAATTAGGGTATATAGTAAATTTCTAAAAATAAATGTTTTTGGTGAAAGTAATTATAGTCTACTTTTTCAACTTTATATTGAGATGCATATATATTGTTTTGACATGTCTAGCCTGCTTGCTAAACTTTCTTTTTGTATATTTCTTTTTTTCAAATTTTTATTTTATATTGGAGTACATTTGATCAACCATGTTGCATTAGTTTCAGGTTGTGTATATTTCTGAACAGGAGAATTATGAGATCATTTAAATTAAAAACATAGTGACATTGTTAAAAATTTAAGAGGAAATTTTCCAACTAATAGAGCCTCAAAGGTATCGAAAATCACTCTATCTATAGATAAATACATAGAAATCTGGATATAGTAACAGTAAAGAAGATAATAGTTTATGTTTGGTTCTCCAAAGACCTAGAATAGCTGCTACTCATTACCATGTACTATTTTTAATATCAGCTTATATAATTATTTAAAGATATCTCTAAGTTTTATAGTATGATTTCTCATTAAGGCTGTAAGTTTATATTGCGAACATTTAATTATTAGAACTCTAACAAAATAATTTTTGGTTCCTGATCTATAAGTTTTGATTCCATTAACACAGAATGAAATGTGGCTAAATCAGTTTTGGTGAGATCTAAATGCAGATTCTCCAGGGCAGTGATCTTCAAAGTGCAGTTTGAGGAACAGTGAGGGTCTCTCAGACCCTTTCAGAGGGCTCACAAGGTCCTCTTTTCCAATTGTATATCTATGTGAGGCCAGATTTTTTTCATATACTTTATTTAAAGTAACATTGCAATAGGTTGGATGCTGAAGCAGATAAATTCTCCTATCTTCTGTAAGCCAGACATTAAAAAGATTTGCAAAAGTACAAAGGGATTTCATTCTTCTCACTATTACTTCTTTTGGAAAATATAATTATTTCTATAAAACATATTTTGTTAACCTTTAATGAGTTTATTATTTTAAAATATTTTCAAAAATTTGTCAGTTTTAATTTCTAATACAGATAGGCATTGATAGACATTGATAGAAATAACCTATTTAAACAAAAGCTCTTTGCAAGTCTCAAAATTTTTTAACAATATAAATGAGTCCAAGTATGAAATGTTTGAGAACAGCCTCTCTTGGGGAATACATTTTCAATATATAACTATAGACATAAAAATTATGCTTATCCTTAATAAAAGAGTCATTGACATATTCATTCATCAAACAGTTATGGTGCTCCTACTATGTGTCAGGCACATGACATGGTGCTAGGCTATTGGGATACAATGGTGAAAACTGAGTTTGTAATCCTTTCCCTTGCAGAGTACAACTGGCCTAAGCTGGCAGTTATAAAGGAGTGTAAGCTGTGGTTTCACATAAGAAGAGTTTTATTTTATCAACATTATTTAAATTATAATTATAATACTAGTATTATGGAAAAACATAATTACTGACTAAAGTAGGATAGCATATGTTTTAAGCCATATTTATACTTCACTCATTTATATATATACACCTATAAATTTTTTTTAAAAAATCAGAGACATTGTGTTAAAAAGCAATCATTTAAATATAATGCATTAAAATAAATAGAAGTGGAGAGCCACATAGTTATTTAAGAAATGAAATTTCAGAGGATTGCATATCACAATTAATATGCAAAAATAACCATTTTGATAAGAAGTTTAATGAATCCTTTTTCTCTAGTTATATGCAGAGTCAAATATACTATTACTACTTCAGTATTAATATTTTTGACTAATAACAGCTTAGTTCCTTAAATAGGGTATTCTTAAAAAATGTGATATTATGCCCTATTGTACTCACTTACCTATTAATGAGTCAGGATATACCTTTTTAGCCAAAAACAATCTAAAAATAGACATATATAAAATATGTCTAATATATTTCTGAATCTAGAAAACAAAGCATTGAATTAGAAGGAAAATAAACCACATGAAATGAAACACACTGATGGGAAAAATACTCATTTACTTTATTAATTGAAATCTACATACCAAGCTTCATAAGCCTGGGCACAAGATTCCCATCATAGCATCTCATCAGAGCTATATTGCTGCAGATTCCTAAGAACACAATGTATAGTGAGGTGCATGTTTGCTATAAATTGATGTGGTTTATAATCCTGAGGTGAAACCAGTGGAGTCTGTAATGCTCACTCATTACCCTGTTGCCATCTTGGATTTTACATGCTGTTTTGTATATTGATTTGGTAAATTCTTACCCTATTGATATAGGCTCTTACACCAAATGGCTCTTCTCATTATGCTTAGCTATCCTCCTAGGGATTTTTAACTAGATGTAAAGGTGTAGGGTATTGTAATCCATAAGGTAATTATGATTATAATTTCTTTTATGACTGACATCCTTCATTCAGTAAGAGAGTAGCCCCAGGCCCAACATTAATGCCCCTTAAATCATATCTCTACACCAAACAGGAAAAACCTACTGTCAACATTATGTCTAGGATCCTGAAGTATCGTTTTATGCTTTTGAAACCATATTGGTAGCTTCATGCTATTTTATTACACACTTGGCTTTCTACTGTCTTCTTGTTCACTGTGGTGATTGGCGTGTTCCGTGGTGCCCACCCCTTTCTATCTGGCCCAATATCTGAGCCAAGCACCATGGGCACCTGTGGGGTGAACTTGGCAGCTGTGAGATCCAGATGCTGAGATCCAGTAAGTAATTTTCCAGCAACAGCATCTGGGTGTTTGGTTGTCCTTTTATCTGGCTTATGTTGTCTGTCATGGTGGGTGTAGAAAGCCTATGAAACTGGCACAAGATTCATCTCCTCGTCTGTGGGCCTATCTTGTCCATACAGAGTGTCATTTTGTCTTGATGCTCATTTGGTGATGAGTGAGATGAGCAACTGGAGTGAAATTCCCTGGAAGTCACCCACACACTTAACCTTTTCACATCTTCCCCTTCTGACTTCCCTTCCCAATCACAGCTATATATGTTCTACTTATTTCTATGGTTGTATGTTCACTCCTGTCCCCATTGCCACTGTGAATCAGAAAGTGTAGTAATATGATTCGGTAGTTAGCACATGTGTGTAGAAGCCATTTCCCCATGATTGGACCCCTAGGGCTCTACGCTGCTTTCAGCTTCAGGTTCTAATTTTAGGCCCCGACTATCAAAATACAATTCCTATCTCTTATGCCATATGCATTATTTGAATAAAAGAACAAGATTATTAAAGTTTAAATAGGTTGGTCTTTTAATCAGAATATTAACACAAGATGGATACCTCTAATACACTACATCAGCAAATATCAAATACCTTTCCATTTTATGTCTCTTCAAAACAAGATCATATCATTTGTAAAAGATTGCATTTTTTTCTTTGATTTTTTCTTTCCTAGTTTTGATCTCAAGGAATATTTTTTTAACTTTGCCTTTTATCAAGGATTTGTACAATTACAATTTATTGGGGAACACAAAATACATACAAATTTACATAGTTTTCTTTGTTTTTTAAACCAATAAATGAATAATAAAATCCCAAATATTAATCATCATAAGAAAATATGGTAAATTTATTAAAGTCAGATACTAAAATAACCATTATTAGCTTGTGAAATTTAGTTTTTATTTTTTATAATCTAACTTACGAGAGAAAATAATGTTAGGCACACAGTTTTCCTTAATGTGAAAACATAACTCCCTATATGGTAAGATATGTGACATGTTTCCTACTGACAAGTGCTTACAGTCCTGTTCATTAATTTTATCACTAACATAAACTTTTAATATGCATATGCTCAGAATATAGGACTTCCAGGGCAGCTTAAAGTGACTGTAACCTGTAATTACTGTTCCTGTACTTGATTATAATAATATGATTGCAATTATTCAGTGATTTTAATACAAGCCTCAAGCTACATAACAATAATTCAAGTTCAGTGATTGGGAACATGTTTCTGTTTGGCTGTGAAATGATGTTCTAAACCACAGTGATTCAAAGATCTGAGCTATAATTCTGTTCAGGTAATTAAAGTACCTTTATATTGTCAGGTAAAATAACCTTATTTTGAAATAGATTGATTAATGCAAAAATTCCATATAAGTAAAAATAGATGATTATCATTCATTCTTTAAGAAAAGGTAGTAGAGCAAATTCTTATGCTTTGTTAACTTGGCCTCTATGACCATGTATCTAAAAATTGCAAATAGGGGAGAAGGAGGAGACAGGGTGGAGCCAACTAAAGGATGTATCAGTGATAGCCCGTTAATGCTGCCCTCAATATTTCTATGGAATCATGGCACTTGAAAAGCTTACGCCAAATGCATAGGTATAATTTATTCTGTAGAAAAGTTTCTAGAAACACCAAACATCAAGAAAAGTATTCGGGGGCTTCCCTGGTTGTGCAGTGGTTGAGAGTCCACCTGCCGATGCAGGGGACACGGGTTCGTTCCCCGGTCCGGGAAGATCCCACATGCCGCGGAGCGGCTGGGCCCGTGAGCCATGGCCGCTGAGCCTGCGCGTCCAGAGCCTGTGCTCCGCAACGGGAGAGGCCACAACAGTGAGAGGCCCGCGTACCGCAAAAAAACCCAAAAAAAACAAAAAAAATAGATAACTGGAGTTGATTTGTTCTCTATCACTTCTGGCTATAGATCGTACCATCCACATGTATATTATTATACAGATATTGGTACTTCAGTCTCAGCTATGAATTTCCATGTGGAAGGATTAGTAAAAAGGTAATATTAGGATTCCACCTCAAATGGATGTAATCCCTAGTTAGCATCTTAAAATACTGAAGCTCCTTATTATCCCCTTAGCACACCATGGTATTGACAGAACTTTGCTTTACCTTATCATTATAACATCATCTCTGAGAATTTCCACTTGTATCATTACAAGATGATTATGACAGCTTCACTAAGCCTCATTCATGTGAATGGAAAATTAGTGCCATGAAGAAAATTTCTAATAATTATTTTCCAAGACATATTGGTACTTTTCAAACTTAAAATCATTAAACTGATTTGAATCTCATTTCAGCAAATCCATACCAAGTGTTATTAAGTTATTCTCGTACTACTTTTAGGTAAAGATTTAATCAGAAAATATGTTACTAAAATCCATATGCATAACCTTAATATCATCACATATGTGGCAATGGTATATGTGGATCTCAGTACTTCCAAAGTAAGTCTCAAAATAATTATATAGTAAATTAAATTATCAAAATAATCAACAAGTAAATAGTACCCCAGATACTGTGCTAGTTGTTCTACATTCATTATCTTATTTAACATGCACAACCTCCCCATGAGAATTTTGTCCCCATTTTACAGATGTGTACAGAAAGGCTCAAAATATACGAGGTAAGAGTAAGTGGCAAGGACAGAAACACACTTTTATCTAACATTTTCAAGGAACCTTCTCTAGAAAAGAACCAATCTACTACATACTACATCTGTGACAATAGGCTGACTTTTTAGTTTGGTATTTGTTTCCTTTTTTAAATTAAAATTAACCAGCAATAAACCTTGACTCTAAAACAAAAAATAAAGAACCATAACGGACACTCCCAGACACTTAAACTCAATCTAATGGTAAAGTAGCAGTTCAAACATGAGAGCTATACAGTGCCAGAAGAGGGATAGTAGTTTTACGACATTATCTTGAACTAGAATGTCAGAATTACTGGACTGCCTGAAGGGGCAGAGGCAGACCCAATAGACTTCCTTGAAAAATGCATCCCTAAGGCTCTTCAACTCAATCTAACAAGCGACCCAGTTTTCTTCTAGAGGTGCTTCAGAATTCCAGGAAACAAAGGAGCAAGGAGACAAAGCATAATCCTGATTTTTAAAGTCCCCAAATAGAGAAATGAAGAATGAATTCTCTCTACATGTGCCAAATGAGGTACACATTTCAAAAGAAAACAGAAAAAACTCACAAAGTACTTTTTCTTTCTGACATTAGACCCACATTCAGGTGAAGGACCAGGAAAATTTCAGGCTGCCTGTATTATAATAGGTAAATTAGGGTAAAACATATATCTTTGGATTAAATATAGCATGGAAAGCCTAGGATCAGGTCAGTAGAGTAAGTGATCTCTTCAAGAGTAAATTCCCAGGGACAACTCAGGAATTAAGGGAACATTTCTAAACAACTGACCATGATCAACTTCAAGTGATTTTTCACAGCAGAGGAGGGATTTGGTATACGGTCACCAGATTCAGTTGGTGATGTTTTTGAACCACATTCCCAAGTGAATTCCTTTCCCATCTCAGTATTTCTTTGAAGAATGTGCTTTACCAGACTTTATATTTTGGTCTCAGTGTCAAACCATCTCTATCTTTTTGCTAAAATAGAGACTTGTGGCATAGTATTTTACCAATGAATTCTTCTTAGGGTTATATGCCTTGCCTGGTTTTAAGGGTGGTCAGAGCAAAATACTAGTTTTCATTTTGAAGGCCATTTTATTTAGCTACAGTTTGGGGAGTGGGGAGTGGGATGGGAAACCTCAAGGTAGTGAAAAATACTCGTAAGTTTGAAAAATGTCAAAAAGCTTAAAGTATTACATAGGCATGATACTAAATATAAATCTCTCTAACTATGTGGGCACTTGTTTTCTTCCTCTGACATGATATGGAGACTTCTAATATTTATATATTCTATAAAGCGAGATAGAATATTTCAGGCAATACAGACAGCCTACCTTTGAGTTATGTTTGAAACCTGAAAAATAGAACAAAAGTTTTCTAATCAATTTTAGGGACTAAATGAGTAATATAGAAATAATGAAGAAAAATTAAAATCATTTTCTATACTTTGCATAACTTTCTAAAGTCATATGTTTGTAATATATTCATTATGTTTGTAATATTTATTCACTGAAAGCCAAAAGAAAATAATTTGCTTATAGGTTTTAGAAGAAAAAAGTAATTGATATATTTCATTAATAGTTAGGATTATATAGTTGTAGTTCAAGCTTACAAAATGATTACCTCTAGGACTAATTCTACCCCTTAGCTACTAAAGGAACCTCAGGCAGCATTGACATGTCATCAGTTTCTAAATGCTCCATGGTAAATTTTAGAATCATGTGAGGCAGGAAGTAACTGCTGCTCTTCTCCATTATCCTAGAGGCTTTATACATCTCTAGGATGTACCTTTCCACATGTTCAAGTATATATTTGTATGTATATATCTTTCTGGAATGTCTGGTCCACAGTTCTAATTCTACTTGAAAATCACCAGCTGGTGATGTAAAATTAACTTTAGGGAGTTGGTGGCAAAATTGTGATTACATTTCTGTAGAAAGTTAACTGTTGCCTGATATTTACAATAGACGCTTTAGAAAATCACTACAAATATAATCTCAACACATAGAGATTTAACTTGGTTATGGAAGCATATCACATATAATCATGGGATTTTGTTTCAGAAGGAAACTAGATAGCAAATAATAAAATACATTTAGAGTTGAGTGGATTTGGTCCAAAAAAAAATGCAGTAAATTTCTAAGGTCACATATTTGGTCAATGGCAAAACTAAGAAAACACGGATTTTCTGATTACTTGTTCAAGATACTTTCCAATGCCTTACTCATATTTCAAGACTAAGTGGATTAGTCTAAAAGCGTGTATTTTATCTTGTACTCAAAGCAAAAAAAACAAAAAAATAATAGGAATGAACCGATCTAACCAATTCTCTTAATTTGTGTTTCCCTAAAAATAATACAAATGAAACAGAAAATTTTAGTATGTATATAATTTATTCCTCTGAGTTGTTGTAATTCTTCAGTTTGTTACAAAGTAAAGCTCAGAAAAATTATGTAATTTTATCTTTATACATTCTTCCTTAGTAGATATCACAAGATAGAAAATCTCCATTATTAAAATGATCCCTTAACAAATCTGTGAGAATTGAAAGATATTAATGTGAAAATCCATCATATAATTTTATTCCAGTTCTATTACCTTAAGATATTCTCATAAAGGCCAACATTTGTAACCTAAAAATGAAATAAAGAAAGATGCTGAGACCAGTCTACTACTATTGTAGTTTAATCTACTTACCAGCTGTGAGTACTTTAAATATTAATCTCACCCAAGCCTTTTTTCTCCATCCCACTGTAATAGACTGTTTTTTATTCATCTGAAGTGGTTTCAATTTCCAACAGTGCATCAAAGTCAATAAAAGAAACGGATATACAGCACCTACTTTTAAATCTCCAGAGATTTTTTTCCAAATCATTAACCAAGGTGAGCATCTTACCACTACTTCCACAATTGCTTTTGCCTAATGACACTTGGTTAATATCCAGCAAAAGGATGCTTCTATCATCATACTAACTATTGGTCCCAACTGTATATCATAATGTAGGAAACCACATTTTCATTGACCACAGTCACCACAAATTCACATTTTTACTTCTTTTTCTGTATGAGGAGTTGTTTATTATAGACTCAAATATTAGCATCTTTAGCAGTGAAAGTTCAAATGCCCAGCTCTATTTAACTACATGTAGTAATTTTAACAATGGTGGCCCAATTTTGTTTTTTAAGTCTTTTAAGAAATTGGGTAGTTTGTTTTGATAGACAGAACAATCTCACGGAAAAGAGTCCTGAATTAAAAGTCCTCAGTTACAGTATTAGAGAAGTCACTTACCTTCAGTATGGTAAGTTGTATTTTTTCTTATCCATGCATATAATGGATACAAATTTACCTCAAATAGTTTAATGGTAAAATATGTATTATCATACTATAAATTTTCAAATTGTGTATGAGGTATGGTATTGCATTTATTGTGGATTGAGTATGAGGTTTAAAAAAGCGTGAGGGTCATTTAATGGAGAACATGTTAATTCTTAAGGGTAACATTTCAAGTTTCTAAGAAGGGAAATTACTTTTAGTTGTTTCTCTTAGAGTGCTATTTTTCCAGACGTGAAGGTAAATGCTATTTTAAGAACACCAATATCGATCTGCTCTTTAAAATTATAGCACATCTGAACAGCTTCTTAAAAAGAGGAGCGTAGACTAAGTGAGAGAGTGGCATGGACATATATACACTACCAAATGTAAAATAGATAGCTAGTGGGAAGCAGCGGCATAGCACAGGGAGATCAGCTCGGTGCTTTGTGTCCATCTAGAGGGGTGGGTTAGGGAGGGTGGGAGGGAGACTCAAGAAGAAGGGGATATGGGGATATATGTATATGTATATCTGATTCACTCTGTTATAAAGCAGAAACTAACACACCATTGTAAAGCAATTATACTCCAATAAAAATGTTAAAAAAAAAAAAAAAAAGAGGAACGTACCTCCATACTTCAGAACAGCGGTTCTCAAATGTGTTCCTCTAACCACCAATATCAGCAGCACCTGGGAACATATTAGAAACACAACTTCTTGAACCTAGTCCCAGTTCTACCAAATCATAGTCTGTGGGTGGAGCCCACCAATTGCCTCTATTTAACCCTTCATTCTGATTACATTTAAGAACTGTTTTTTTTTTTTTTTTTTTTTTTTTTTTTTTGTTGTACGCGGGAATCTCACTGTTGTGGCCTCTCCCCTTGCGGACCCAGCCACTCTGCGGCATGTGGGATCTTCCCAGACCGGGGCATGAACCCGTGTCCCCTGCATCGGCAGGCGGACTCTCAACCACCGCGCCACCAGGGAAACCCAAGAATATTGGTTTAAACAAAGACTTTCAAACTTGTTCTGTAAAGGGCCAGAGAGGAAATATTTTAGGCTTCGTGGGTTATACAATCTCTAAAGCAATCATAGACAATGCGTAAATGAGTAGACATGACTGTATTTTAATAAAATTTTATAAAAACAGGTGGTGAATTGAATTGGCGCTACAGGCCATAGTTTGCCAACTCCTGGTTTAGAGAAAATGTTTTTGTTTGAATAGTTCTCTTCCATCTGCTAGTTGACACCTATTAGAATCTAAAAGCACTATAAGGCCACCCAAAATATATCTACAGATGTGTGGTAAACGGGGAGGAGGGTAAATAAAGACCATGAAATATGGAGGGTAGACCTGAGGAAAAAGCCATATGGAGTGGATAGTTTGAGTTTGTGCTAAGAGCCATAGCTGACTTAGTACACAGTGGTTTGTTCTAAGACTATTTCTGAATTCATGTGAGCAGTATTATACATGTGATGATAAGATTTGTTGTAAAATTTCAGCCTGTGGTATCTGGAATATCCCAACTAGGACATAGACAAGCATAGTTTGGTAAGACATGTGTTCTACATTTACAGCTGAACTACTCACTGATCCTTTTTCTATATAGAAGTATACTTTGAATCATTACTTAGATTTAAACAGAAATGATTATTTAGAATAAACTTAAAAAAAAATCCTCTTAAAGTCAAATTATTTAAAGACCATTTACATTCACAATGTTTGTCCAATGATATTAGACAGACACTTTTTTCCTTTTGTATAGATAAAGTAACCAATGCCCATTAATATCATAGAATCCAGAATAGAACTTTCTGACCATGCTCAATCCTATGCATTTTATTTTTTTATTATATTTATTTATTTTTTTAACATCTTTATTGGAGTATAATTGCTTTACAATAGTGTGTTAGTTTCTGCTTTACAACAAAATGAATCAGTTATATATATATACATATGTTCCCATATCTCTTCCCTCTTGTGTCTCCCTCCCTACCACCCTCCCTATCCCAACCCTCTAGGTGGTCACAAAGCACCGAGCTGATCTCCCTGTGCTATGTGGCTGCTTCCCACAATCCTATGCATTTTAGAGTGTACATGTCCAAAGACAGTACCTATAGCTTTTGGAATGAGCCATGTAATCTCTAGGAAATGTTTTTTTTTTTTTCTTTAAATTTAAACTAAAAAACAACAAAGCTAGCTTTGGAGCTTTTTGTCTTTTTATTTATTTATTTATTATTTATTTATTTATCTGAGGCAGGGGGGCTACAGGTATGTTTTGAGCCAGGAATAGAGTGACATCTCAAATTTCAAGTTGAAATGCCAAAGAATCGCAGTCTTGACACCAGAAGAACACATTCAGACTTGAAAAAGTAATAGTAGTACCAGCATATTTATTGTAGCGTAAACTTTACAAATCCCGAAGAACTTTAATATACATTATTTTATTCAAACCCAAAGACATGTTTTGCTATAGGAGAACTTATAATAAGAAATATAAGGCAGGAAAATTATGTTAATTTTCTCAAAATCATTAAGTAGTCTTAACTCTCTCATAAAATTATTAGATCATCATTAAAATTGTCCCAGAGATATTATGTAGAATTTTGTGTTGCAAGCAAAAAGTCTGATTGTAGACTGATTCTGTGAAGTATAAAGTGGACATAATTATAAACAGTTAAAAACTACATATTAAGTTAACAACTATAAATATACTCTAAAATAGTCTATCAGCAAAGTTAAATAATTGGTTACTCCATTACACTGTTTGATTGAAATACTTTGGGGGAGGTTTAAAATTTCTAAGATAATAGCATAGCACTTCTATTTGGTGGAATATGCATCTTTTGCAGTCAATTTCTTAAAGCAAAGGAGCTGGAAACACTTAGTGAGGAATTTTAAACCCCTAATATAATTTATTTTCTATGTGAAGTGGATTTCAAACCTGTGTGAATAATTGTATGAATTTAGTGTACATTTGTACATTTCAAGTGTAACCCAACTTTGAATTACATTAGATTATCTGTAATTTGAAAACCAAGTATCATAGTTACAGATACACATTGCTATAATTAAGTTGAAATGTTTTGTCAAGTCACATCAAACAGAACACCAGTGATAAAGAAATACACAAATAGAATAAAAAGGGGAGTCATTTGCAAAGATAACTGATGAAAATTGTCTTAAAGCAGATTTAAACTCTAAATTGTTCACTCAAAGCCTTATAAGTACAAAGTAGAAAGAATCAACCATGGTCATCGTACACAGCCTCTGGCCTTGTTTGACTAACAACAATTTTGAGTCATGTTTTACCTTAAAGAATGTGACAAGGTCACAAACAAAGTTCTGGAACTCATCCAAGCCTAGTGTTTCTAATTTCCAGTAGATACTAGTCTTCAGGATTTAGGAAAAAGAAATTGGAGTTTCTAAGAATTCTTGGGATTGCTGAAATCATAAATTACTCTTTGTTTTTAATAACAAATTATTTACATGTTTCTAAGATTAATGACTGAACAAAATAATCAGTGCAACATTTTTATGTGTTAGGGTTATAATGTAAGTTTCAGAAGTATTCTATAAAAAAGAATGAATAATAAATGCAAATATTATTCACCAATACATTGTAACAAGATTAGATATTTCAATAAAATGTAAAATATTTGCCATAATTAATAGATAAAACTAAAGGAGAGAAATAATGTAAAATGTATGACAAACTAAAATCATTTAAAACATTGAAAATAATAATTCGAGTACTTAATACTTTCAAGTTATCTTTTTTCAAATGTTATTTTACAACTCATTATTTGAATCTTCAGCCTTTATACTACCCAGCAAAATATCTTCACATAATTTTAAAAACAAGGAATAAAACCCACTACATCAAGATAAACATGATATAAAATCTACAATGGGAATACCTTTCTCCATACATTATAAGGCTTTAAAGCAAATATTTTATAAAGTATACTTGTGAAAAGACTTTGCAGTTTCATTATAAAGGAACAACCAAAATAACAGAAGTCATCAGATTAGAATTACTTCATCTTCCCACCAACAAAGTTAATAATGCACTCATACATGTTTCCATAAAATCTGCCTTCCCTCCTATCACAATATATTGTGCAACAAATTTTGTTCCATTTGCCTTGCAAGGTTTTTGCTGTTGAAATTATTCTCTCTCATCTGTATCATCAAATTTTCCCTTGCTACTGAATTGTTTTTCTTTAGTTCACAGATACATCTCACAATATTTCTCAACTTAAAATGAAGCCAAAGCAATAAACCACAACCCTCCCTTGATTCCACCTTGCCTATCTGCTAGTCTTTATAGCAAATTCCACAAAATCTACTATACTTGATGTTTCCTTGTCCTCATCTTCTATTTTGTCCTCAACCCATTCTGTGGTTGCTCCTCACAATGTTTCCTCACAAAACACTGAAAATAATAATTCAAGTACTTACTACTTTCAAGTTACCATTCTTAAAAATAGTTTTAAAACACACAAATCTCTAATTTCCTTATCTAAAAGTATTGAATTTTGTTCCATGATAAATATTCAAGATGTAGAAAACTTTTCTGTGGACGTTGGTTGAGTAGTTACAAGTGCTTCGCTCTTCAACTTGGGCATTTGAGTATATGTTGCTTCATATAAGCTCCTTTATTTATTTTATTTTACTAGAGTATAGTTGATTTACAATGCTATGTTAGTTTCAGGTGTACAGCAAAGTGATTCAGTTATACATGTACATATATTCATTCTTTTTAAGACTTTTTTCCCACATAGGTTATTACAGAATATTGAATAGAGTAACCTGTGCTATACAGTAGGTCCTTGTTGATTATCTTATATATAGTAGTGTGTATATGTTAATCCCAAACTTCTAATTTATCCCTTACTCAACATCTCCCCTTTGGTAATCATAAGTTTGTTTTCAGTATCTGTGAGTGTGTTTCTGTTTTGTAAATAAGTTCGCTTGTATTATTTTTTTAATTAGATTCTACATATGAGTGATATGATATTTGTCTTTCTCTGTCTGGCTTCATTTAGTATGATAATCTCTAGGTCCATCCATGTTGCTGCAAACGGCATTATTTAATTCATTTTTAAGGCTGAGTAATATTCCATTGTATATATATACCACATCTTCTTTATTCATTCCTCTTTGATGGACATTTAGGTTATTCCCTCCATGTCTTGGCTATTATAAATAGTGCTGCAATGAACATTGGGGTGCATGTATCTTTTCAAATTATGGTTTCCTCCAGATATATGCCCAGGCATGGGATTGCTGAATCATATGGTAGCTCTATTTTTAGTTTTTTAAGGAACCTCTATACTGCTCTCCATAGTGGCTGTATCATTTTACATTCCCACCAACAGTGCAAGAGGGTTCCCTTTTCTCCACACCCTCTCCAGCATTTATTGTTTGTAGATTTTTCGATGATGGCCATTCTGACTGCTGTGAGGTGATACCTCCTTATAGTTCCGGTTTGCATTTCTCTGATAATTAATGATGTTGAGCATCTTTTCATGTGTTTTTTGGCCATCTGTATGTCCTTAGAGAAATGCCTATTTAGGTCTTCTACTCATTTTTTGATTGGGTGGTTTTTGTTTTTCTTTCCTTCTTTCTTTCTTTTTTTGTTATTGAGCCGCATGAGCTGTTTGTATATTTTGGAGATTAATCCCTTGTTGGTCACTTTGTATGCAAATATTTTCTCCCATTCTGTGGGTTGTCTTTTCATTTTCTTTATGGTTCCCTTTGCTGTGCAAAAGCTTTGAAGTTTAATTAGGTCCCATTTGTTTATTTTTCTTTTTATTTTCATTACTCTAGGAGGTGTATCCAAAAAGATATTACTGTGATTGATGTCAAAGGGTGTTCTGCCTATGTTTTCCTTTAAGAGTTTTATAGTGTCTGGCCTTACATTTAGGCCTTTGATCCGTTTTGACTTTATTTTTGTGTATGGTATTAGAGAATGTTCTAATTTCATTCTTTTACATGTAGCTGTCTAGTTTTCCCAGCACCACTAATTGAAGAGACTGTCTTTTCTCTACTGTATATTCTTACCTCCTTTGTCATAGATTAATTGACCACAGGCACATGGGTTTATTTCTGGGCTTTCTATCCTGTTCCGTTGATCTATATGTATGTTTTTGTGCCAGTACCTTACTCTTTTGATTACTGTAGCTTTGTAGTATAGCCTGAAGTCAGGGAGCCTGATTCCTCTAGCTTCATTTTTCTTTCTCAGGATTGTATTGGCTATTCAAGGTCTTTTATGTTCCCATACAAATTTTAAAATATTTTTTCTAGTTCTGTGAAAAATGCCATTGGTAATTTGATATGAATTGCATTGGATATGTAGATCGCCTTGAATAGTCTAGTCATTTTGACAATATTTGTCTTTTATTTGTGAAAATAATTTTTTCTGCTTTTCTTAGTTTTGGTTTTACCATTGAACTAAATATTGCTTTTGTTAAGCCATATTTGAGATCAGTCATGCATTTCACAATGAAGATTTCATAACATTCATATCATCTTCCTTTTGTTTTTCTTCTGGAATATTTCAAAGAATCATAGCCTATGGAAAATACTGAAACACTGGAAAACACCAGTGAGCATTACTGGATAATATTAACAAATATTTGTATCTCCTATCAAGTTTAGCAGTAGTACATATGTTAATCGTCAATTTAAAAACTTATTTTACTTTTGCATTTGTTTCTTGGAACATAACTCATAGTATTTGTATAAGTATACTATATATATATATATGTAAAGTTATTAGTATTTATTTTAAAGAATGACTCTTTATAAACAGCGCACTAAGCCAGCAAGAAACACATAACATGACTGACAATAACTACAAGCAAGACTGGCTGATTAGATTGTGACTGCCTCTGGCCTGTGTGATCTTGTACTGGTTCCAGAAAATATCCACCTTAACATGACCCTGAGTGTCAGGGTGTCTTGCTTTTTACTTAATGTCAGTGGATTCCTTCAAACCAATAACATCTCTGTATTGATATTTAAGCCTTAATTCTCACAGAGGGATTATAATGTATTCCAATTTTCCCATTTCTCAAGTGATAAACTTGAACATTCAAAACTTGGAAAAAATACATAAATTTTCTAAGAAACACTGGGAAGGAATTACCATATGAGGACAATATTTATGTCAGTTGTATTAAGGTAATATTTATTATAACTCCTATCTCAGTATTTGGTTGAAGAATGCATATGCCATCAGGTTTCCAAACTTTTGTCCCACAAAGCAAGGGAAATTGGCATTGATAGGATTCCTGTACTTATTAATGCAAAATAAGGCAAAAATCACCATCAGAAAGTTACCCCTAGATATTAGCTTCAAAAAGTAACAGCTGTCCAATCACCTACTGACATATCTGGGGATAGAGTAAATTGTTTATGAAAAAGTACTCATCAGTCAACGAGATGGGGAGGTAACTGGGTCAATAGTGACAGGCTTTGCAAACAAAAGTTACATCTAATAAGTGAGGAAATAATTCTAACAGTTTATAACAGAAAACATGGGATGTATTTTCTTTTTTTATTAATTTTTAAATTTTTATACAACTTTTAAGGCTTACACTCCATTTACAGTTCTTACAAAATACTGGCTATATTCCCTGTGTCGTACAACACATCCTTGTAGCCTGTCTTACACCCAATAGTTTGTACCTCCCACTCCCTCTTTCATTACTTTTATTTTCAACCTAACTGTCTTAGGATGTCAAAGTAAAAATTTATGTGTGCAGAAGACAGCATATACTGTGAATGATAAAATTAGTGCCAAGAAGCATAATTTGAGGAAATGCAAATTCCTATCATTTCTGTTGACCATCCCCTACAGGGGTATATGTGTATGTGTGTGTGTTTGTGTGTCTAAAGTTGGTAAACTGGTAAATTCCTTCCTGACCTAGTGTTATTAATGTATTATGTGATTTGCTTGGCTGTATTTATTTAGAAATAATGTGTCAGTAAATAGTTTTCCTATTTATAGCTATCATTTTGCCTAAAGTTAAATGATACTTAATGTTGTTACTAAAGTGCAAAAACACCAAAAACCAAACAAAAAACCTTTCAAGATGGACTGTCAAAATGAGAGAAAAATGCAAACTATATGTCCTAGAAAATGACCTGAGCTTTGTTTAGTATGATAGTGAAAATGTTCCATTTAAAAGTTCTCTTCCTTTAGAACCAACAGCATTGATAACACACAAACTTTCTTCTGGGGGAAGTGAATAACTAAGTTTTAACAAACATCCATGCCCTGAACTCTTTGATCCATGTGACACTGAAGATTCCAGAGGTGATTCAAGGATTAATACTGTCATTTGGCATATTTTTCTCAAAGAATTCCTGAAGTTTTTGGTTAGGGTTGAATTTAGTTACCATGTCCTTAGCATATGTTCTTTTGAAGAGCAGCTGTTATACAGCTCTGTGAAGCAAAAACATAAGACTAATATGGGATCTAAAGCAAGCACAGGGTGGTCAAATAGTCAGTTATGTCAATTACAGCAGGTTGGGCAATCTTCCAGTCCATCAGCTCTACAGTGCCCATTAAAATGAGCATCAATGAGAAACATGTCTCACTTGACATTGATATGCTTTATCTTACGTTGTGTAAATACTGAGGAAGACTCATGAAGTCAAAGTTTGATTTTAAACAAATATTGCATTTGATAAAACAAGGAGTTTGCTTATTTCATATAACATGATCCTCATTAAGTGAGTTAAGAATTGGGCTTACCAATCTCAGGCATCTAAAAATCCCTAATATTTTAAATATTTAAATATTAGGTAGTTTATTTGGCTTAAAAATATTAACTTTTATTTCCTCTTTCTATGAATTCCATGGCTATTGTTGTTAGCTAGGTAATACATCATTTAGGCAAAAGCATTAAATTTGTCTAAGATAACTTGAAAAGCTATAATAGCTATAATAGCTGACCCCCTTTCCTACCTGTACCTTAGGCGGCTGTGAAAAACTAGCATGAGTAAACCAAATTATAGGGCCATATAAATACGTGTGTGTGTGTGTGTGTGTGTGTGTGTGTGTGTGTGTGTGTGTATGGGAGAAAGAGGTGTAGATTTGGATATATGCATACATATAAATCTATATATTTAAATATACACATATCTACAAACATATGTAGATGTATATGCATATATACACACATGTATCTTCTGAACATTAATAGAAACATAAATTTATTTCATTTTTGGAATTTAAAGAACTGACAAATGGCAATTTTTAGGTTATATAATTAAAGTTCTTATTTTACTACTCATATCAAGTGTAAAGCTGTTTACCAACTTTGCAGGCTGGTATGTACTGAGAGATAGCTGGTTCTCTACTGAGGTTGTCACGTGGTAACCCACTAGAATATTCTCCATTGTAGGGAGAAGGGATTTGCTGATAAGGCAGTTTCACAAGATTTTTGATCTAATCGAAAATTGACTCCAATTAATATTTCCTCTAAGGCAAGAGAGAGAATCCACTGAGACATGTACCTTCTTTTACTCAAAGGTAATTATCAAGCTCCAGGAATGATTGGTTTAATAAAATTTCTAGTGATCATATACGAAGTATGTATAATATAAATCAAAAGACTGAGCAGTCCTATAAATGCTACCAATACTTAAATACATTTTGTGACATATATTTATACTGCTTTCAGATTTATCTACAATGCATGTCACAGTTAGGCATTTTACAAATACATCTGTCTCTAGCTATTTTTCTTTTTAAAAAATCTCTTTCTGGAAAACGTGTAAGCATAAGTAAAGGTTCATAAGTGATGTTACACAAATTGTTATGCATAATTATAGATCTCCTTATTCGTAAATGTTTATATACAGATAGAGCATGCACTTCTTCGAGCTATCTGTGTTGCTCTTCATTAATATAATTTGATTTCTGAAATTCTTGTGTATTTAGAATCACTGGAAAGAGCCTTTGACCTACTGAGAGAGATACTAAAATAGATTCCTGTATGAAGAGAAAATAGAAGGGAATACTTTCTATTCATACTAATCCTGAAAATGTTCCAGGTCACTGACCCACACTGATAGGGTATACATTAAACTCCACCTATTGTTTCATGATACATTTAATTTCTGGATACTAAATCTTAAAATGTTCCCTTTATAACCTAATACATTGTTTTTTCATCTTTCACGGAGAATGAAGATAGCGTGCAATTCAAGCTCTTTGCACACAAAAAATGGAAATATTGGGCAATGTACGTTGCTTAATATTTTTGCCAAATTTTCCATGCCTATGTGGAATTAAATATGTTTAATCTCTACTACTTATGTTTCCTTGGGAGTAAGAGAAAATAATGCATTTTATTTTTATGGGCTTGGTAAATATCCAGAAAAAAAGCTTATGTTAGAGACAACACAAAAGTTTAAAACTAAGGGTTTTTTTCCCTTAAATCACTCTTTGTCCATTAATCACTGTACATGTGTACTCTCAAAGTATTATGTAGAAGCGTTTCAAAGGTCTGTTACAAAGACTTAATTGAAAAGAATTGTGTATTTTCATTTATTAACTTAGGTATTGTGATATGGGGAAATGAGTATTTCAAATCTTTTTAGGACTTTAATGAGCACATTTTAAGAGATTAGTAATGCCTCTTCAACTCACCCAACTTCTCAACCCTGCTCTAAGGGAATCACATGAGCACTTGACCTCAGTAAGATCTTAAGAAGAAAAACAAACTTCATAAAATTTAATCACATTAGTTGAAAGCTGGAAGGATGTTTTAATGCTTTTCTTAAGGCACCAAGCTCCATTACCTGAATCCTATCAACATAATCCTTTCTAAGAAAGAAAAGAATGAATCAAATGGAAAAGATTTGTAATTGAATTATCTTCTGTCTCAGGGCCAATTAGAAACATTTTTTTATCAGCACACCTAGATATAACCTTGACTGTTTCTAATTAGTCCATCAGCTCAGATAATAAGAAATGCAGGGACATTTTTACAGGGTTGTAAACTGAGAAGAGTTCACATTGTTGATAGCATGTGTACTATCCATGTATGAATAGGTGGGGAGAGAAGAGAGAAAGAAGTGCATTTATAGTAGGGTGAAGTGTTATGACATAAAGTATTTCCATTAGTGAGTAAAGAAGGTCATTCTTTTGCACAGAGAGAATTATAATTCTATTGCTGTCTAAACCATATCCTTTTTAGATAGTACCAGGTTCCAGCCAGTTGTGCTGTTTGACAAAAAATGAATGTGGTATGTCATCTGTATTAAAGTAGAGTTATCAGCATAGTATAGATTTTTGGCATGATTTTCCATAAAACAGATGATAGTAAAACTGGATATTGGAAGTGATGGAATATGTGCATTTCTAACAGATTTGTGGGTAGTTAATACATTTTTAAATGTCAAAGTCCATTTCAGAAGTGGAATTGAATACAAAAGGAAGCAGGCTCAATTTGCTATTCTGATATTCTGTGTTAAGGACTATAACATTCTTGATATTTCGTTTCATAGAAAACTTGATAAATGAATACCCTGAATTCTCCTGAGGAGTGCTGTCATGGAATTAGACAAAATGAGCATTGCTGCATGGATTATTGTTCAAGTGTGTGTTATGATTTTTATTTGATATTTTCCACAAATGATAAGTGTACCATAGCTCCAGTTTTAAGAGGTAATGAGTTACTTCCTACAGAGCAAAACTCTTTGAACAGCGTTCTCCATGAGTAAATAAGAAATGCAGCAATTTTGGTGAAACTACATTCAACCTATTTTTATAATTATAAGTGAAAGTTGTGTGTGTGTGTATATATATACATACAAAATGTGTGTGTGTGTGTGTGTGTGTGTGTGTGTATTAAAAACCTAAAGTTACTTCAAAAACTTTAACGTAATTATTTGGGGCCCTCTTTGTTTTTTTCATTCATAGGTTTCCACTTAAGTATTTTTGTGCTTTTTCTTTCAGATGAATAATTGTGAATAACTTTAAAACAAACTGTGTGTACCCAATGAGGGAATTTCTAGTCTATCCAATGAACAAATATTTACTGAATACCTACTAGAGACTAGACACTTACCATAGATAAAGTCTAGATTAAAAAAAAATAATAAGACATGGTCACTGCAGTCAAGTAGCTTTTGTTCTAGACATACTTACCTACACACATTAATGTGAGAAAAAACTATGGGAAGGCAATATCTAAATCAATAGATGTTTAACAAATGTTTGTAAAATGAAAGATGAAAGTTTAGAACAATATAATTTTATCCAATCTTTAAAATTTAATCTATCTTTAAATGCAGCAACTACATCTTGCATGCTGTTTTTCATCACTAGACTCTCTGGTTTATAAATTTATTATTCCTATATTTCAAATAAGAGAAAATATTTACAATGAAATAAAACATTTCCTTATACCAAAATGCCCATTTAGCAATTATGAGATACAATAAAGGAATTAAAGTTGGAAAAGGAATTTTATATTTATCAAATATAAAATGTGCTGCATTCCCAACTTAATGGTGAAGAGAAAGATTCACTTAAGTGATTTGGAAAATCTTTTATGTAACTTTCATAGTTAGTTATAAAGCTGGAATAAAGCAGTTTTAGTGTAGACATACTGCCTGCAGTTTTCAGTTATAGTTTAGAAGAGTTATTCCAGGCATAAGAATTTCACCATTTATCACTTTTTACTTTATGTAAGTTAAATGAATTACATTATTGTAGCTAGAATAAGAAATTGTTAAGCTTGCCATTCAGTACCTGTTTTTAATAACACATATTTTGATACTATTAGTAACTGTATTAATGGTAGTGTGGGGGGGGCTATCATTTTTAATGGTTACCTGTACAGATTGAGGACTCTCTTGAGCAATTTCCTATTATGTTTGCATATACTAACTGGTTAAGGGTGGGGATAGTAGCAAGAAATTCCCAGTTGCTCCTGTGAATTTGCAATTGACAGATTGTAATTCTAGGTCCTGACACTTCTGCTACTAGTGACTCACATCATTTAAGAAAAAATTTACCCTTCCTGGGCCATGCTCCTTTTAGGGAGATGAAGGTCATAGACAAACTCCTGATGTCATTCCTATGTGCATAATACCATATATGTCGATCATGAAATATGACTTCATACTTTGCCTCTGGGGAGAAAGAAAAATTATGCAGACATATAAAACTGAAATACTCTTTTCCAACCTACAGCCAAGAGACTAATTCTTTGGGGATAGGAAAAGAAAAAGACTGTAAGGGGTTAAATTTAGGTGAAATACGGCACTAAATTTATACATTTAAAAAGGGAGGCAAGTTCGCCATTAGTTGCTTGTCTGATATGGGAGCAAATGTAAATAAAATTGTAAAAAACCATTTTATCCTCATAGTTTACTAGATATTGTGTATTTATACTTGATAATTATCTTCAATAATATAAGAAACTGAAAGAAATGTCAAATATAGTTAATAAAAAAATGTTTTGACACTAAGAATTAAACAGGTGTTATTTTGGCATACATTTGTTAGCGAGAAAGAAATAGCTAAAATACTATCAATTCTATCCAAAACATAATATTTTATGGCTCTTAGTTTGAACTTTTCATTCACAAAACTCTCTCCCAGCCATTCTTAGTGTACAAGTTTAAATTATTACCTGCCTTTTGAACATTTGAACATCAACAGAAGATACATTTTTTTTAGATACACAAAGAGTAGTGAAGGACATTTTAAAACTATTAACTATTTGTATTTGTTCCTGATGTCTTAGTGTCCCAAAGTTGTTATAAGTTGTTACAAGAAAACAAGGAAAATAATCTTGGAGAAATGTATCAATATTTTCTAAACTGTGGAACATCAATATGCCACTTTTATTTTCTCTACTGACAAACTGCAGTGAGGTAAAAATGCCTTCACTGAAGTCAGATCTTACCTTGAGGTTAGATGCCATCTATCTGCAGCTAAGTCGTTAAAAAACAATACAGTGCTTCCAATATAAAAAAAAAAAAAAAAAAAAAAACCAGACTACTAAGGATTGTCTCATTTTTCATAGTTATTTCATGGTTAATCATAGCCTTAAAATTTTAATTCTCCTGTTTTTCCTGCCTTTTCCATTAAAGATGAGTTTCAAAATTATTGGTGTCCAAAACAAGCAAAAGAAAGAATATAATATAGTGGAGGAGGTGACCAATATAGCAATGACCTCATATTTGTATAGTTCCCTAGAACTGACAAAGTGCCATGAAACAACAAATAGAAAAATGAAAGTCCAGATCACCATGCTAAATTGATTAGCTCTTTACTACTACTATTATTGTTTTATGAACTGTGAGGATATGCAGTAGAGAGATCTGGTAATTCTGAAGTGAACTGTGGTGATCAAACAGTGTAAACTATATAATCTATTTCACATCTCATAGAAAAGCCAGCTGCTTTGGGTTAATAAATCCTTTTCACTCAGAAACAACTGTTGCCAATATGCAACTTTTAGATAATAAAAGTGTTCCTTGAAACTAATAGTCTATTTATTATAACCCCCAAATCATTCTGGGGACACAATTTAATCTCATAGTACACCCTAAGTTTCACACATTTAAAATTTTACTTTGCAAAAAAGGCAACTTGAATGTCTGTTTTGGAGGATATTATCATTGTTAGAGAATAATAGTTGGATTTTACATAGACATTTTATTTCTTCAGAATGCAAGCTCTGATTTCAGATTTAGTCAGAAAAGAGATACACATAAATCTATATGACCAGAAGAGATAAGTAGATCATAAAAAGTCCACACACATCATAACGCTGCACATCTAACACAGAGATAAGGACAGTTACAGATTATTATCGCATGGATAGCCTGATAATCTATGGTGAATCTATGATAAATTTCAAACTATAACAAATACAATGACTCATTTTTTTTTAAGGAAACAAACCACGAAAGCATAAATTTACCCTGAGATTTGTGTCACTAAGAACCTGAATAGTTCAAAGTCAAACATTATTTGACATGCTTTAGATTACTCTTATGAAAGGCACTATAGAAATGTCACCCTATTATAACCTACTGTATTTAAGAATTAACTGCAGCAGAACAGCCAGGGGAGGTGAATATACACTGATGTGATCATCCCCCTCTATTACTCATCCACAGTTAACACAAAGTGAGCTTTAGAAAAGAGTCTATAAGACAAAGAAATAAACACATTGTTAAAAGCATGCATTTAATATCATGATTTCTTTTTATTCTAACAGACCTTTATACTATAGTATTTGCTCTATAATAATAAGAGCCTTTCATTTAAATGATGCAATCAGTATGCCACAAGCGGGTTCTTTTTGTAGTGGGAGGAGTTAGCAGCTCCAACATTCAATTGACCTGTTTCCAAATAATCTACAGGAAAAAAATGAAGATTAAGTCCTCTAACAAGAGCAGTTTTCACAGCCTTGCATACAAAGAGAGGGATTCGGTAAGAAGATGAGAGGGCAAGCCGCATTGTGCTGGCCCACTTAAATCTTATTTCCAATTCACTAAATGTGTTATTTGACTTGGCAAGTGAGCTAGTATGTGTATTAGATCAGCAGGGAGCCTAATCAAGGAGATGCCAAGTTTACTGCAGCCCTTCTGAGCTGCATTAGCCTCAACTAGTGACCTTAAGCAAAGTGGGTGGTTGAACCCAAAAGAGAATAGCATTAACTTTTGCTTGAAGTTCAGCCTGATTTGAAGTCTCCTTTTGTGCCTTATTCCAAAAAAAAAAAAAAAAAAAAAAAAAAAAAAAGGGGG
>NW_006797638.1:2733694-2798204 GCF_000442215.2 Lipotes vexillifer
AAAAAAAAAAAAAAAAAAAAAAAAAAAAATAGAGGGAGAGAGAAAAAAAAGCAAAAAGCATTTAACAGAATTGAATCTAGTCTGCTCAGCACCATCTTCACACGCAAGGCTTCATAGAAGCTCGCCTCCACTAATGCTGACACATGCAAAAGACATGAAAAGCATTAACTCAGCTGAGGCACTTGATTTTGCAGCTGCAGAACAATTCACGTTGTAACTCAGTAACTCAGATGGGGCTTTTCCACCCAGATAAACTGCTAATTTGCTAATTGATACAAAAAGTATTTTCAAATATTAAATAAACTGCAAATAAAGCAAAAAACAAGAACATAAATTACAAGAACACATGAAAGACACATAATTTCATTTGAACATTTCTAAGTAGTAAAGTATTAAAAGACACATCTCCAAAGACACGTTTTACCATGTACCCGATATTGAGTATCCATTCCTTGTTTCATATGATAGATTGTGTGTATGGGTGAACTCCTCAGTTATATTTTGTACCAAGTAAAGGGCAAGCCTTTGAAGTTTAAAAAAAAGTTGTTATATAATTAATGCAAACAATAGATTCAGCTTTAGAAACTTATTTGTTCTCAGTTTGGTTTCCCTAGTTTAAAATTGCTATCTTGTATGTGTACTCAAAGATGTCTAACAATGCCAGTTTTAAAACATTGTTTAGAAGCACTTTGTATTCTATCTTTAATTTCAGTGTTGGACTCAGAAATATTCATACAGCAAAAAATTGATGGATATGTAAAGTACAAAATTATCAAGTTTCAAAACATGAATGTTTTATAGGCTCTTCTGTAAGGACTTTGGCTATAAAACTTCTTTTTCACCACAAAATCCAAGACGAGCTTCTTTTTATGCCATCCTTCATTCTGCACTGTTTGTATGGCTTCCCTCCTCAAATCTATCTGAAACACAAAGCCAAGCAAAGCATCATCACCTTCTGGAAAATGCAAAAACTACAGTCAAGATCAACACAGCAAAGCATCCTTCCCATGGATTCATTTCCTTGGTATTTAAGTGATGGGATGACTCTACAGAACTCAGATTCCGCATTTAGCTAGATGCTCCAGGTCACAGAAATATTCTACTGAGGCCATTTTTAAAAGACCATGAAACTACCCCATCGTTTTACACTTCCAGGTAGTTTTATCATTTGTATCATGTGTTTAGAAAAAAAAGTGACTTAAAGTAATCTGAATAGTATTTAGGAATAAGATGTTAAAATAATTGGCATTGACATTGCCTTTTTAACTCTGGGTTTTAAAACGTTTTCCAAACATTAATTGCAATGGGACCCCTGTGAGGCTGATAGTATCATACCTATTTTCCAGGACGGTAAGCAGGGAGCACAGGGCCCATTTCTTGCCTTGCCCCATGCCCTTCAGGGCTTGTCAAGGCTCAGAGCTCCCTTAAAAACCATTGGGTCAGCTCCAGGAGAGCACAGAGGAAAATGAGAAATGGGGTCTTAGAGATTTAAGGGATTTTGTAAGGTCGTGTGCAAGTGAGCTGTAGCTAAAAGTCAAAGCTGAAAATCTGTTTCCTTATTCGGTGGTTAGATATATTTCCTCATTAAGATAATACGTGTAGAATGCCAGGCTTGCAGGAATACTGGAATCCGTTGCTGCACGTTTTTGAGTAACATATTCAATAACAAAAATGTCTCCCTTTGATTTGAATAAAAATGACTAAATGTTCAAGGCAGCGTGTATAGGAGCCAAGCAAGGACCGACAGTGAATTTTAACATTGACTTCTAAAAATTGTGAGAGAGATGCTTAACAGCCTAATTTGTAATAGAGACTAGATTTTGCCCTGAGATCAGGTGGTGGTATAAAGAAGAGGCATATACAGAAAGTGGAATGAGGGGTTAAAAGTCACACCAAACATGCTGCAAAGGCCTGTGGGCATCTCAACCTTTTTTCTTTAATTGGGAGAAGAAGAGCTTTTGACTAAAGTCTAAGTTCTACAATGTAGGCCGGTAGCCCAACTGGGAAATACTCTTGATTTGAACAGTTTGCAGCTGTTCTATTCTGAACTCTTTATATAGATCCTCTTTCAATACTGGGACACATATTTTAAGGTAAAAAGGGTATTTTACTAATTTTTTAAATGAAGCTTTGACTGCAAGCAATACTTGGAGTTGGTAATCATCGGCTGGTTCTTTCCCCTTCTGCACTGCAGGAATGAGGGCAGTGTCACAGCTGGTTGTCAGTACAGCTCTTATTACTAACACCAATTATTGATTTTTAAAAGGCCTACGCTATTAGTACCCTGCTACATCTCTTCACACACAATATGTGTTTTAAAAATTCCTTTTTAAAAAATATAAAATCTGAGTCTAGCCTTTCTATCATCAGCATGCTTGCTCTTTACATTTTATCTTAAATCTTCACAGGAAAGCAAAACCAGGATTTTTTTTTTTTTTTTTTTAAACTTCTCGGCTAATTTAGAAGCAGAGATGCTTTACCCATATGATCTCCCTGGCAGGTATCACATTAGGAAAAAGCAAAGGGTGGGCAGTGAGGAGAGAATAAAAGAACACAATTAGAAAGTTTAGGATCTTCTATTCTCTTTTCCCTGCCTTTATTTCATGCTATCCCAATCTGTGCTAAAGCCAATCCTAAAAACCCACCTGGCCTCATTCCCACGAGGATGTCTGTTTTTGCATAGGCCTTCATCTCAAATTGGACTTCTCTCTTCTCTTTGCAAGTTCCCAATAGCTAATTCTAGAAATTCTCTCAAAATACAACTATTCACACTTTAGTCACTCTAATCATTTATATTTTCCCCAAGTAATAAGCAGTTCTGAGAATTTATTTTTAGCAGTTGTTTATAGATGTATTAGTTTCCTAGTCCTGCCTTAACAAAATACCACAAACTGGGTGGCTTAAACCACAGAAATTTATTGTCTCACAGTTCTGGAGGCTAGTAATCTGAGATGAAAAGGTCAGTAAGGTTGTTTCCTTCTGATGGCTATGAGGGGCAGTCTGTTCCATGCCTGTCTCCAGCTTCTGGTAGTTTTCAGGCAGTCTTTGGCTTTCCTTAACTTACAGAAGCATCTCCCAGGTATCTGTCTTCATATTCACATAGCACTCTCCTTATGTCTGTGTCCAATTTTTCTCCACTTTATAAGGACAGTCATAGTGGATGAGGGTCTGCTGTGATGATTCCAACTTTATCCTCTGCCAGGCAGTATTTCCAAATAAGGTCACATTCACAGGCACTGGGGGTTAGGACTTCAACATCTTCTTGGGGGACACATTTCAAACCCAAGCAATAGGTTTTGTTAAACGTCTTTACTTGCAGCACTACTAAAAAATTAATGCATTAATTACATGGGAAGTTTGCAGGCATTGGTAAATAAAGAAAATTGAATTTCATGAGGATGCCAGAAGTTTGCAAGTCAGAAAATCAAGTTTATTTAATCTATCCTAATATGTACAAAATATCTGATAGATGTTCTTCAGTGATAAATTCAATGTACAACTGAACAGACATTTTCTTTATCAACTACTGAGTGTGCTACTGCTCCTGGACTTTAGAATTCTAAAAATAAACAAGAGGTGCTTTTTATCTTCAAACATTGAAAATTAGAGGACACCATAAAGAAAAGCCATATAAATGGTGGGGGAAAAAAGGCAGGAGTCATCTCAGTATCAGCAGCCTCATAGTTATGGGGGAAGGAAGTGAGGGTGTGTCTTTATAAAAAACACATCTGTGTATAGTCTCACCCAACCGTAGGGCCAGCTGGGGCAAGAGTACAAGGGTACAAGGGAGGCCCACACTTCATATATTTAAACATTTCCAATGAAATTAAGCAAACTGCTCACTAAAACATATTCTAATGTCCTACATGTCCAAATAAAATCTTTAAGCAACAAAATATAAAAATAAATGCATAATCGTGATTTTTTTATATGACTGGAGTAGGAAAAACACTGAAATGTGTTGGAAGTAGATCATTGCACAGGTTTGAATATTCTGTTGGTAGGCTGGTGATGTTTGAGTATTAAAAGAGATATCCAGGGCTTCCCTGGTGGCGCAGTGGTTGAGAGTCCGCCTGCCGATGCAGGGGGTACGGGTTCGTGCCCCGGTCTGGGAAGATCCCACATGCCGTGGAGCGGCTGGGCCCGTGAGCCATGGCCGTTGAGCCTGCTCGTCCGGAGCCTGTGCTCCACAATGGGAGAGGCCACAACAGTGAGAGGCCCACATACCGCAAAAAAAAAAAAAAAAAAAAGAGATATCCATAATTCATAAACCTATACATATATATATATATATATACTTCATACAATTTTCTCACCTTCATTTCAGTAAAATTTTATTGCCTTCATTGAGATTTGCACAGAGATTGTGAAAAAATTCACATGAGAATTGAAACTTTTTAGAGCATTGCAGATCTTGTTTAAATGAAATCTAGTTATTTTAATAGCACATAGTTCACATTATCATGTGTGCCAGAATATAAAGTCAAATCTGATATATATACATTTTAAATAAGAGTAATCATCTGGGTAACTGATGAATAGGATGTTAAGTATAACTTTATTTTAGAAGAGAAAAATAGTCCTCTATTTTTCTTTTACCTGACTTAAGTAGTGATTTTAGTGAACATTTTTGGAAATTTCTAAAAGGCAATAGAAACAAATCAAAACTAAGAAACATAACATATACATTTTATAAGACTTATGGATACACTGACAGTCTCAATAGCTGTAAACCTCTAAAACAGCTGGATATTGGGTATTTGGTAATGTTTGGACATCTGATTTTTATTTTCTTTTTTTACATTTTCCCCTGCAGTTGTGGCATAGCACAGACACAAATGACAAAGAATTAGCAAAGTTTCCTTGATTTACAATGTCTATTTTTTCTCAGTAGTTTTCCAGGAAAATACACCCTGGCTTGGTGGTCTGGTCCTTTAAAACCTCTAAAGGAGCTTAAATATAGGTAAACATCAATGTGAAATCAAAAGAATAAAATGATTGTTATTTCCAACTGCAGTGACTCAAGGTGAATTCCTATTCACAAAGACAATTCCTTGGTTCATTCCTCTGACACTGTACTAAAATACTAACCTGTGGTTTTACTGTAGACACAACAATAACTTTCATGTTAAGAGGAAATTAGTCTTTACGGCAAGGAGTTGGATCATCATTATCTTTATTTTGCTGGTAATAGAGTAATGAAATACAAAGCACTTAGAAATACTATAGGTCCTTAATCTTCTATATAGATGAACTATAGATAGTTTATAGTACATGAATAGTTCATAGTACATGAATTAATGTTAATCATAATTTTATCATCTAATCAAAGTAGATTGTGTGACTCTGGAAGTCCTGAAGTTTACCTATGGTTTAACATCATGCTTCTGGAGCCTTAATGCCCTGCCCACTGCTCACTCCAGAAACCAGTATGAAGCATTATAGTCTCTGGATAGAGCTTGATATTTCACAAAAGGAGTTATGTCTTAAACACATCCAAGATTATTACTGCAAAATGTTATTGTTTAAATAGTGACTACATTGACCATTTCAGCTGACAGTCTCTGTTGCAATTTATCAAAGGCATATTAGCAGAGTTAAGGTCATGAAAAGGAAACTATTAAAAATAAATGTTTTCATTTCTTCTGATCTAGTACTTTTGCTGCAGCACTATACATCACTTTAGCGCTTCTTAATTAAGAGTGATGCCTGCCTCAAACTTCAAAACTACAGTGCAAGCATTCCCCTGTTCCATGGTTCTTTGGATTTACAAAATAGGATGTAAAGCTGGATTGCATTAGCTTAAAATCAAATCAACACCGATATGTAGCTTTTAGTGATTTATAACAATGATTTCACTAGATGCAGTAAAAAAGTATCTGGGAACAAGAAATGTTCTCTTCTCAAATATTGAAACTCTCTCCCTCCCTCCCTCTTTCTCTCTAAACCAACATTGTATTTTAATACCTTAGAAAGTTTCATAATCTATACCTTACTTGTAATATGTTAAATTTAGGATATATTCTTTCACTATATATTGTTTATTAAAAATATCTAGAGCATTTATTGTTAAAAAAATTAAAATGCCTATTCTTTATGTAAAAGTAGAGACTGTAGACAGATAAATTAATAATGATGTAATGTTTTTAGTTTTAATTTTGATTGAGATAATTGTAGATTCATATGTACTTGAAAGAAATAATTTGGAGATCCTGTTGTACACTTTACCTACTTCCTGCCGATGGTAAACTATAGTATGATATCAAACCAGGATATTAATGTTGATACAACCCACCAATCATATCCAGCTTTCCCAAGTCTTACTTGTACCCATATGTATGTAGTGTATTTAGTTCCATATGCTTTTATCACATTAACTAATTTGACCACGTGTTTTCTTAAATTTTAAATACCTATGCTTAACAAGGGCTTATGGGTTAGATTACATATAATTAATCCTAAAAGTTTTAAAATACTTAAGAAAAATAGATTTTCCTTTAGAATCCTAACCAATAAATATACTACATTTTTAGACCTGGCTAAATGTCCCTAGCAAGTAGTTTGGAAAGATCGACTCTTGTTCCACCAAATGAAAGACAGTTTAAAAATCAGCATTGACGACTTTTTTTTTTTTTCTTATGAAAGCACATTGTAGTTTTAAATCAGAGGTTCAAAAGAGATTAAGAACTATGAATCCTTTTTGAGTGTTTGGGGCGTCAGCTCATTAAGAGTAACAGAGCAAGCTTCCAGTTTGAAAAAGGCACCAACTCAAACGTGTAATGATTTCACTTTCAAATTTCTTTTATCTCAGCTGCTTCTACTCCAACAAATATAAGTGCTTCAGATATAATAAGACTAATGAGCATTGCAGATGATTATGAAAATATAATACTTCCCAAGGCATAACGATATCTTATTTTCCCCCAAATTAAGAAAAAATAAAGGAAGTTTCCCTTGTTAGAGTTGTCATTGCCTGAATAAGACCTCAGTTAAAACCAAAAACTCAACTTTTGAACACATCTATGAAGAAAGTATTTTGTGAACAAGACTCCTTAGCTTTTAAGGTACGTTTTATTAACTTTAGCAAAGATTCTGTATGTGCTATAGGATTACATCCTTAAAATCAAATGTGCCAAAATGGGTCATTTGAAATCACTGCCTCAGCGCAGCTTGGAGTTGGCATTTTGCTGATCAGCTCACCATGTACTCTTGGGTAATTTCTCTATAAAGTGGTTACAGGTCCAGCTTTCCAATATTATAGTTGGATGCACTATATAAAAGGGCCATTTTCTAGTAAGTACCTTACTTGCTTCAGAGACAGAGTGTAGAAGCTCTTTCATCAGTCACAGTTTTGAAACAGGGATGCAGTGTATCCATTTGTTCAAAATAGACAGTGTGCCCTGTGTTGGAAATGGTGATAGAAATCAGGAAAGAACTTATAACCAATGCTGTGCAACATAATTTTAAAAACAAACAAAAAAATAAAGTGCCTAATCTGACCCACAAAATGAGACATCTGCAAACCGCTATAGCAAATTGTGTAATGAACGGCATCTCCAGGGTCTCGTCATGCAATTCAGAGCTGTTTTTGGCTGTCTTTCATTTTGGTTTGAAGACAGATTGTTTTACAAGGTACATCAGCCTTCAGGGAATAACAATTTCCTCTACCCTTTCCCCCCTCCAACAACACCAATGTAACTTTTTAAACTCTCTATCTTTGATCAAAAATATATTACTTAGCACAGTAAGTAAATAGCCCAACAATTTGTCATTGAAATTATTGCTTCCTGTGACTATTTTTAGTGTTTTTTTTCTTTAACATTTACTGAGCAATTCGTAATGAGAGCTGATAACCTTGCCATTTGTTTTTTATTTTTGTAATGATCTCAGAAAAACGTTTTGAAATATGATCTGCTCTTTAATGAAATGGGTAAACTACTATGCTGCCAGGAATTGTACCCAACTTCCTCACTCAGTAGTCATGGGAACTCAAGCAACAACCGCAACCCACACACATAATGCAGGAAATGATACAGAACACATATATTACATTTTTGTGGTGATGTGTTTACCAAGAAAGGCCACTTTAGCATTACTGAAACTCTAGAAATATTAAATTAAGGAGATTCAAAATGTGGAAATGCTGGTAGAGCACTATGCTCAATTAAAGTATTTTGCTTTTTCAAACAGTTTGATAGCCACCTATTAAATAATGAAGTTTATTTAACATAATACATTTAAATGTGACAGGAAAAGCAGCCTAAATACAATACTATTCCATTTTGCTCTTTGCTGCTATGTAAAATCTTTCTCAGACCTAAATACATTCTGAATACTTCTATCATTCTTAAATACAGCTTTATTATTTTTATTGTTATTTTAGCTTGATATGAATATTACAATCTATATAGGAAACCAATCAACATCTATTGATTATTATTTATAGGCTCTACTTTTTATTTATTTATAGGCTCTACTCTAGCAAATTAGAGAAGTTATGTAATTGTACGTATTGTTTTTTCCTGTTCCTCAATTTTCTGTGGAGAATTTATTTTCTTTTCTCTTTTATTATTGTTTTGGAAATATGTTGCATCTCATGTTTGCAATAGTCCTTAAAAGTTAGGGGTTATCAGTTCCATTTTTTCCCCTATATTTGATATGCATCTAGAAAACACAGAACAAGTTTTTACTTGTTCTATAATACTTATGGACTACACAATGGATAATTTGAATTTAGAGACAAAGATATGATTTCCTTTATTATTAATAAATATGTTTATTTTACTACTATATCCTATGTTTAATGATCACTCTTATATGATTTCTTAATATAGGAATAAGAATAATTCTATAGTTGGTGAAAAAAACAGTTTCAGTTCTCTTATGATACCAGTCTTAATCACTAGTCTGATAGCTGTAAAAAAAAAAAAAAAGACATATATTTATAGCATTTCATGCTCCCTGCTATGCTTCCCAAATGCTATGCCCCATAAAAAACTGTGGAATGTAAAGAAAAAAGAAACACTGAAACTACACAACATCTCAGAAATGTATAAATTCAAGATTCTGTGTAGTCCCTTCTGATGTGGTGGTGCCTTTTGAGGTTTCACAATGATATTGTTGAAACATCTCTCTGCCTTCTCTTTGATTTTCCCCAATATCTTCTTGAGTGTCTGAGTCAAAAGTACTCTGCTAGCAACTCTATGGACCAAGCTAAGAATCCTCCAGAGTTTTCTTTAATGTTGGTTAACTAATGAGAAAGTCTATAACTAAGAAGCAACTTATTTTCTTACATTTTATTCTATTAAATGTGCAAAATTGGAGAGATATATATATATACATACACACCCTATTTATATGTATATATACATACCCAAGTTATATATGTATACATAATATACATATATATTATTATATATAATATATATATACCCAATTTATATATATAATATGTGTGTATATGTGTGTGTATATACACATGTACACACACACACATATATATATATATGCTAAGGAGTCATATTCCTAATAGTCTCACTCCATAAATATAAGTGAAATTACCTGCAACAATTCTCAAGGTCTGTTTTTTGATGGAAAAGGGAGGAAATGTAAAATCATACTCTCCTTTTCCTTCCAAACACTCTCATAAAAACAAGTTAGGTTGTGTAACTGTTTTTCTTGAAATTCAAATTTGTGGGAGTTTTTGCATTGAAAATCTTCTATTTTATAAGAGCTATTAAGAATTTTATGAGCTATTCAAAAGCAATACATTTCCCCTTAAAAGAAAACAAAGATAGTAATTTCTTTAAACATTAACTTTTCTTTATTATTGATAAATACTATTTTAATTTAGGAAATCTTTAAAGACATTAAAATGTAAGCAAAGAGAAAATATTCTTACTTCTTTCATTGTAACTAACTTGGAAAGTGATGGGGTGACTAACATAATTTTAAAAGTGAAATGAATATTAATCTCAGAACTTCCAAGAAGGGATAGCAACAGAAATAATAAAGGTTTTCGCTCTGCTTTCCCAAGGATACACCTTACATCTTACAGGGAAAGCTAAGCCAAGTGCTCATGGCAATAAGACTGTCTGTCCTTGGACTGGCAGCTGCTCGACTTCTCCCTTAGCTGTTGATAAAGTGCAATGGTTAGCAGCTGTTAAAAAAACAAAAACAGAGGAAGGAAAGCCCACTAGTGAACACTATAATCGTCATTAAAACAGGAATACAGACCCATTTGCCTCAACATTGGATGTCAAAACATTTACGTACAATGACTATACTTCTATATTTGGTATGTTTACTCCAAATAAATTCTTAGAAATTGTCCAAAATAGGGCAAAAAAATTAAAGAAAACTGAAATCACACACTAGACTGTAAGTTTCTCAATAAGAGGGATTTTTGTGTACTTTGTTTACAAATGTGTCTCAAGTGTTTGGACCACCCCTGCATCATAGTAGATACTTGATAAATATTTTATGCTTGAATTAATAATTTCATAATATCCTAATCTTGTATTCTGTGCTCAATAAAGAAATTTAGGAGAAACCTAAGTTTTAGGTTTGTTTTAACATGTAGCCTTTATATATGAAATTCTAACTTTAATTTATTTGAAGTTTTAATATCACAGAGTTAAAACAACCCTGCCATATGAGATCTTGTGCTGGTTTAGAGTGAGGACCCTGGAATCAGACTTGGATCTGATTATGATCTTGGCCTCACCACTTAATAACTTTGTGATCTTGGGAAAATGGCTTAGTGTATCTATGAATTGGCTTCTTTTCTGCACAATATAGGTGTTTTTAAAGATATCTAGCTTATAAAGTTGTTGTGAGGACTGTATATTTAAGAGGATTTTAGGTTTTAACGTGTGTACTCCAATCAGTATATAAAACAAATCTTTATTCACTGACTTATAAATGAGTACCTATATAGAGTATATATAGAGTACCTATATAGAGACAGTCTTGTAGTTAACTTACTGAAATATAGGATCTGAAGGGTTTTAAAAGATTTCAGATCATCTTAAAAACATTCTCAGTGTCTTAATTGTTGGAATTGACATGCATGTATTAGTCTCTCTTTAGTAGTATATACCTGATCAAAATACATGTTAAACAATTATCAGCTTAAACAACTTACTTCACATGCATTTAACAAAATGGCTAGACAGATAAGCAGAATTTGGGGAGAATAATTATAGCTAAAATTTACTGAGCACTTTCTAATCCCAGATATTACACTAAGTGCTCAAAAGACAAAGTTTTGATGACAATATAAAGGGTCACAAGAATAAAATTTATGGAGAACAGAAAAATCCCCAGAGAAGTAGGGCCCAAGTACAAAATCAAGCAATCACACGATATGGGTTGTTGAACTGGTTTAAAGTGAATCTGAAATTGCAGTTTCTTCATTTAAGAACATTTCTGGGGCATGTAATATATGCCAAGAATTGGGAATAAGGGACATTGTTTTTATCGAAGACTTGATAGGTAGTGGCACACCTTGCTTTAGTTTGCAAGGCAAAATAAAAACATTAAAAGGCTGCTGATGACTTTGTAAAGTACTCGATATCTCTCTCTCCCTCCCTTTTTCTTTCTCTTTCTCTCTCTCCTAATGACGGTTTAGCTGGAAATGGTTCTATTACTAGAAACACTTAGAGCAAGAATACAGTTCCTGACAGCCTAAATTTGATTTATTCAACAAACATCATATACACAGAAGCAGCTTCCTGGTTTCATTGTCTTGACACCATCTCCTCCCTTTGTTTCCAGCAAGGGCTATAATTTCTAATACTTTTGATAGTGTCTCAGGAAGCAGAACTAATATGGGAAGAATATTAAATGTAAAGGTAGAGTGGCAACCTCTGATGTGAAAGACAGTCTAGAAGGATGAATGAAAAATCTTAACCAGTAAGACCATTGGCCACATAATGAAACAGTCAACACTGTAAAATTATACCATCTCATTGGCAGCTAAGGAGCCAGATTTCTTCTAATTAAGGGAAATCTTAGTAAATGTTTCCATTTTACATTAAGACAAAGGGCCTGACAGGTATTTTATTCTATTTCAAATATATAAACACAATGGTGGCAGTCGTTTAATATAATGGGTTAGCCTAATAGTTAGAATTTGAGTCTTTCAGGTGAATTTTACTTTTTGAAACTGCAGCTCCATGCTAATTGCTTCGGTGGTAAATTAGGATTCTCTTAAACTAAGATTTAAGCCAGGATTATGACACATTTTACGAGTTAATTAGCAAAACAGATTCAAATAATACTAAATACCTTCTAAAAAGAGTAAAAGTTTACATTAAATATTTTTCTTACTTTTCATCATGTATAATATTGTTCTACTCACAGATTGGCATACTATAGCCTGTGGGCCACATCCAGCCTGCCACCTGTTTTGTTACAGCCCAGGAGCTAAGAATTATTTTTATCATTTTAAGTGGTTGAAGAAAAACAAGAATATTTTATGAAATATGGCAATTATATACAATTCAAATTTCAGTGTCTATAGTTACAGTTTTATTGGAACATAGGCAGTCTTGTTTGTTTCTGTATAGTCTAGGGCTGTTTTCACACTACAATGGCAAAGTTCTGTGAGTAGCTGTGACAGAGACCATACGGCACATGAAGCCTAAAGTATTTACTATCTTGTCCTTCATGGAAAAGTTTGCTGACCACTGTTCAAGCTCATTGCACTGATATTCCCGTGAAGGAAAAATAGTAGAGAAAATGAATGCATGCACAGTGGTCTGAGTCCAAAACACTTAAGCAAAATAACAATGTTTTCATTCTCCTTGGTACTTTAATCCTAATTAAAAGGTAATAAAAATTTCTAAAACAGAGGACCAGGAGAAAAGCCGGACTAGAAGTTAGATTTTTTGCAGCTCACAAGAGCAAGTTAGCCACTTGTGCCCGAAGTTCTTTGTTAGGCTTCTGTGCCCAGACTTGGTCTGGGCATGCCATGATTCCAACAGTGAACTCGGATCATAAAAGAGGACAGAGCTGGCCAAAATATGACTTGGTACCAGTTGTGTGAATTTGCTCCAGCATCCCAGTGGGTCCCTGGATCGGCAGATCTCTGATGAGAGCACAGATTAACTACATATCTCCTCTGTAAAGTTCTGCTTTCTATTCTCCAACCTACTTGACTTCACATAATTCAGCAGGTCACTTTTTGTTTTTTCTTTCTGTTTCTCTCAGAGCCAGAGCTACCATCCATGTACTAAGCCATCAAAGGAATGTAAAATATTTATTTTCATGCAAATGTGGGCATTATCTGGAAATTTCTGGTTCCAGGCTAATGGGCTAGGCTTTGAAAATAACTTTCTCAGTGTGTTGAAGAATATTTTCTTCATTTTTATGGCATTGCTTTACTTACTATTATAGTGATTGTTGTACACCATTACACTTTAAATATGTTTATACCTTTACATTGTGCTTATCATATGTACTTTAAAAAGATGACTCTAAATAGAAGAAAAAGACACATTTTCATTTATGACAATTTCACTATGTGAGGGAAGGATGATAGGTTGAATCTTACATTAAAAGCCTTAAACCTTTTAATTTGCATTATTACACTTATTTTTCTTTAAAATTAATTACATTCTGGGCAGAAGTTAATACACTATACTTATAATTTAGAGAATTAAAACTTTCACTAGCACTATACAATTATTACTCTGCTTTTTAATTGTGTTTTACAGGTTCACTAGACTGTTGGTGAGTGGAAATGCCAATGTAAATTAAAGTACCATTTAAAAAATGATCGTATTTGAAAAGCAATATAGACCTTTAAAATCTCTGTTCTGTTACCAGTTTGGGAAAAATGGGGATAAAAATTAGAGCCTAATAGGATGTTAGCTATTAAGCTTCTTCAATGTTTAAACTCTAGCCAACAGCTTAGATCATAGAAGAATGGTTCCCAGATCAACTGATCTCAAGCTGTTCAAACATCTACTAGGGTAATTTTTTCCACCAGTATGCAAAAGAGAAGTTAATAAAAAAAGAAAAAGGAATTTTAAGCAACACATTTCTATCATACAGAGCAAACCTCATAGGTATAAAACTCAGAGGAGTTTGAGGCCTGCCAAATTCCAATCTCACATATACATTTAGATTGGATCTAATTTACCAGCATACAAGTTTACCGTATAGAACAGCAAATTAAAATGAGAAAAACCAAAATAGTTACCTCTTCGTTCACAGAGATCATGAATGACTTATTCTTGCTCTGTTTTTATTAGAAATACTGAGCTTATAACCTTAAATGTTAGTTCAAATGTGGTCAAAATTATGTTTTTTCTACTGTACATAAGTTTTCTCATGAAGTTAATTTAAGTCGTTCCTTTTCTTTTCTAACTGGTTCCTTTAAGATTGTGTTATAAAATAAAATCAAAAACATTATGGACATTTCTTATGCCTTTGAGTTGGAAATACCTGTGAATTTGTAAGTATTCATGATATCTTGGCTCAGTTGACTCTCCCTCTAAAGAACCTCACGGTCTCCTGGTAGATATCTATTGATTGCATATGTTGGCTTTGCACTAGGAGTCAAGTGACATTTAATTTAATTTTTAATTAACATAGGGAGTTTAATTTTTAATTTATATTGGAGTATAGTTGATTAACAATGTTGTTAGTTTCAAGTGTACAGCAAAGTGATTCAGTTATACATATACATGTAGTTATTCTTTTTCAAATTCTTAGTATTGAGCAGAGTTCCTTGTGCTATACAGTAGGTCCTTGTTGATTATCTATTTTAAATATAGTATTGTCTATATATTAATCCCAAACTCCCAATCTATTCCTCTCCCACACCCTTCCCCCCTGGTAAGTTCTTCTCTAAGTCTGTGAGTCTGTTTTCTAAATAAGTTTATTTGTATCATTTTGTTTAGATTCCACATATAAGTGAGATCATATGATATTGGTCTTTCTGTGTCTGACTGACTTCACTTAGTATGATAATCTCCAGGTCCATCCATGTTGCTGCAAATGGCATTATTTCATTCTTTTTTTAATGGCTGAGTAATATTCCATTGTATATATGTACCAATCTTCTGTATCCATTCATTTGCCAATAAACATTTAGGTTGCTTTCATGTCCTGGCTGTTGTAAACAGCATTGCAATGAACATTGGGATGCATGTATCCTTTCAAACCATGTTTTTCCTCAAATATATGCCCAGGAGTGGGATTACTGGATCATATGGTAACTCTATTTTTAATTTCTTAACGAACCTCCATACTGTTCTCCATAGTGGCTGTACCAATTTACATACCCACCAACAATTTTCTCCACACTCTTTCCAGAATTTGTTTGTAGACTTCTTATGCTGGACATTCAGACTGGATTTTTGGATTCAGTTTGCTAGTATTCTGTTGAGGATTTTTGTGTCTATGTTCATCAGTGATATAGGCCTGTAATTTTTTTGTGGTATCTTTGTCTAGTTTGGGTATCAGGGTGATAGTGGCCTCCTAGAATGAGTTTGGGAGTGTTATTTCCTCTGCAATTTTCTGGAAGAGTTTCATACGGATAGGTGTTAACTCTTCTCTAAATGTTTGATAGAATTTGGCTGTGAGGCCATCTGGTCCTGGACTTTTGTTTGTTGGGAGTTTTTTAATCACAGTTTCAATTTCAGTACTTGTGATTGGTCTGTTGATATTTTCTATTTCTTAATGGTTCAGTCTTGGAAGATTGTACCTTTCTAAGAATTTGTCCATTTCGTCTAGATTGTCCATTTTATTGGCATATAGTTGCTTGTAGTAGTCTCTTATGACCCTTTGTATTTCTGTGGTGCCCGTTGTAAATTCTCCTTTTTCATTTCTAATTTTATTGATTTGAGCCCTCTCCCTTTTTCTTGATGAGTCTGGCTAAAGGTTTATCAATTTTGCTTATCTTTTCAAAGAACCAGATTTTAATTTCATTGATCTTTTCTATTGTTTTCTTCATCTCTCTCAAGTGACATTTTAAATTTAAAATATTAAAATGTATGTGTATCAATTAAGAATTTGACAAAACCAGCCCCAAATACCATTTACCATTCTACAGTTTGTTTGCTAAAATACATTTTGACCCATAATTATTTAAGTTTTACTTATTTTTGTTTAAAGTAAAAGAAACTTATTGCCAATAAATATTTTACAAAAACATGTGCAAACACAGTTTTGAGAACTAAATAAAAACTGATGTTATTTAATTAAGAAATACTTGGCCGGGCTTCCCTGGTGGCGCAGTGGCTGAGAGTCCGCCTGCTGATGCAGGGGACACGGGTTTGTGCCCCGGTCTGGGAAGATCCCACATGCAGCAGAGCGTCTGGGCCCGTGAGCCATGGTCTCTGAGCCTGCTTGTCCAGAGCCTGTGCTCAGCAACGGAAGAGGCCACAACAGTGAGAGGCCCACATACCGCAAAAAAAAAAAAAAAAAAAAAAAAAAGAGAGAGAGAGAGAGAGAAATACTTGGCTGTATATGATGGTTCAGACAAATTAAAGACCTACTAAAGGGCTAGAAAAAGTGGAGATTCCTTGTATAGAAACATCTTAATATTAAAGTTATTGTAAAGTTGATTTTAAAATGTTTTAAGTCATGCAAGAAGAATTCATTTAGTGATGAAATGCTGAGTGGAAACTATACTTTAGATTACACAGTTGTTTGTAAACAGAATTCTAGCTAATGACTTTTAACGTGGAAAAACGTTCAATAAGGGAGAAATAATCCAAACAGACAATTAAAATTTGAAAAGAGAAACTGAGGAAATTGATTCAAAGATTCAGAAAATGTTTTTTTCCCAACAAATACTGCTTATCTCAAAAGGGTAGCATGGCGTAAGAGGATAGTAAAGAAAAATCAACTTTTTAATTTATTCATTTCTGAACTGTTTGATTTGTTACTATGAATATGTATTTTTATAATTAATAAAAGGAGAATACTGTGAGGCAAATGAATCAAAGTTTATAATTTTGTGCAGAAGGAGAGAAAAGTATATGTAAAGTGTATGTCCCCTACATGCTTACATGGCTCGGGACGTTCAAAGATGTTTAATTTGATCCAGCATGAATATGGATAGATATTCTCTTCACAAATATACTGGGCATCCAGCGGTCATTTTTAGCTTTATCTTCGTCCTGCAGAGTGTTATACATAGGCGTCCATCCTCCTGGGTTTGCTAAATGCTGTCAGGGGAAGATGCATGGCATGGGAGTTATTGCTTCTGTTTCTCAGTGCTAAAGTTACTGGGGATAAACTGACTAGTGTACTTAATGCAGTTGATGTGAAGGTCTACTCAAGGTAAGAACCAATGGTGTAAATGTTTAAAGTTCCCACTCCAGTGAAGGCTGTGGTTGGCTGGTAGGTGCACATCAAACATGATTCTTTGGTACCCAAATGGTTCTTCTCCAAACACACTTGTTTCCATTCCTCTCCAGCTCTGCTAGGCAGCATCTCCCTACTTTTAGGTCTTCTTCCTCTATTAAAAAACTTTCCTATTACAAAACAAGCCTTTGATTTTAAAGCTTCTCTTGCCTACCTTCTTGCCAATGAGCATTGGTAAAGAATACATTCATTGTCTATAAATTGATGATAATTCACAGCATTCACACATAGATACTGAACAATTTTAACATGTATATCATTAGTCTGCTTCAAAAATGATGTATATCCAACAGTGGAGTGAAAGAATAAAGGAAATAGTTTTGTTTTAAACTTCTAACAAATATGGATTTTTTTATACAACATAGGGCACTCATCATGTTAGAATCAAATTCTTTCATATCTAACCAAACTTATCTTGGAAAATAATAAATATTAAATATTTATGCCATGAGTTTTAATTTTTAGACCATAATTTTTTTGGAGCAGTAAATCTGTTGGAGTTCTTTGAATTTATTTTATTTGGAGTTTATTGAACTTCTTTGATGTATAAACTAATATTTTCATCAAATTTGGGAAGATTTTGGCCATTATTTTTTCAAATATTGTTTCTGCCTTTTTCTCTTTCTTCTTCTGAGACCAACCTTATGTATATATTGGTGTGCCAGATAGGGTCCCACAGGACTGAGTCAGTGATTCCTATTTGCTTTATTTTTTTATTCCTCAGACTAGATAATCTCAATTGCCTATTTTCAAGTTTATGGATACTTTCTTCTACTAGCTCACATCTGCTAGTGAGTCCTTTTAGTGAATTTTTATTTTTAGTTCTTTTACTTTTCAACTCCATAATTTTTTTAATAATTACTGTCTCCATATTGACTTTCTCTAACTGATGAGACATTGTTTCACAATTTTGTCTGTTCTATAGACTTTTTCTTTAGTTTTTAGACATAGTTATATGAGCTGATTTGAAGTATCTGTCTAGTAAGTCCAACATCTGGACTCCTTCAGGACAGTTTCTATTGACTTTTATTTCCTGCATATGGGATACTTTCCTGTTCATTTACATGTCTCATAAATTTTTGTTTAAAACTTTATATTTTAGATAATGTGGCAATTCTGAAAATTAGCTTCCTATCATGGTTCTTTTCCTTCTAGGTTAACTTAATGGTCATCCAATGATTGTTCAAATATTTTCTTTAATGACTTGAACCAATAAATCTTCTACCTTTTCCAAGGGGTTCATGTTTGTGCTGCTGCATGCTTTAATGCTCAGGAAGCTTACAAGTATGCCTAGCTTTAACCTCCTGCTTGTATAGATCAGCCATGTGAGGGATCAGTTTCCTCCTTGGTCTTTCTGCGTATGTAAACAGAACTGCACATTTGCCAAACTTTTAAATCCTGAAGAGTACCTCAGAGCTTTACAAAGCCTCCCATAGACAGATTCTTCTCTGGATTTTCCTTTAAAATTTTTGACCAGGATTCTGCTTGCTCCAAGTAGTATCACAGACTTAGGTAGTTTTTACAATCCAAGAAAGCTCTCAAGAACTTAAAGGTATGACTTTACATATTGAAAAAGACCACAGTGGGGGAAGGAAAGAAACTCAAGAAATGAATATGAACTAAGGATTTTATATTCATTCAAGCTCTTCTTCAATTATCCAGGTTATAGGAAAACATTTTTAAGCATACAAGAATTCAGGAAATCCTTTTCTAAAGAGCCATCTTGGGAAATCTATTTTATATATAGACACATATATATAAAGTTCATTTATAATCTTTTTTTCTATTACTAAGATATATTTGACATATAACTTTGTTACTTTTAGGTGTTTAAATAATCCTAATTCAATCTTACTATAAATGTCAACTTTTTTTATAACTAGTCAATATGACATTAAGATTCACACAGAAAATAAACCTTCAAGAATGTCTAGGACATAAGAACGGACTTGAGGACATGGGGAGGGAGGGGAAGCTGGGATGAAGTGAGAGAGTAACATTGACATATATACACTACCGAATGTAGAATAGATGACTAGTGGGAAGCAGCTGCATAGCACAGGGAGATCAGCTTGATGCTTTGTGACCACTTAGAGGGGTGGGATAGGGAGGGTGGGAGGGAGGCTCAAGAGGGAGGAGATATGTGTATACATATGCTGATTCACTTTGTTGTACAGCAGAAACTAACACAACATAGTAAAGTAATTATACTCTAATAAAGATGTTAAAAAAAAGAAAAAAGAGAGATATACAACTTTGACTTAATACCAGATTCTTAAAGGAAAATTGCTCATGGAGTTAATTATTATGAGTGAATCTGAAGGTTTACTTTAATGTGATTCTCTGGGTAACAGCTTTGGAGCTTCCTCTTCCAGTGTTTGAAGCATGCTCTTTCTTTCTTTTTTTTTCTTTTTTTAAAATTATTTAACAGATATTTTAGTTTTTAAATTTTTATTGGAGTATGGTTGATTTGCAATGTTGTGTTGGCTTTGGGTATACAGAAAAGTGAATCAGTTATACATTACATATATCCACTCTTTTTTAGTTTCTTTTCACATACAGGCCATTATGGGGTATTGAGTAGAGTTTCCTGTGCTATACAGTAGCTCCTTATTAGTTATCTATTTTGTGTGTGGTAGTTTGTATATGTCAATCCCCACCTCCCAGTTTATCCCTCCCCCTTACCCCTTGGTAACCATAAATTTGTTTTCTGCATCCGTAACTCTGTTTCTGTTTTGTAGATAAGTTCATTTGTACCCTTTCTTTTAGATACCACATATAGGCAATATCATATGATATTTGTCTTTCTCTGTCTCACTTATGAAGCATGCTCTTAAACAAGGCCACAAGAACAAGATCAGGAGCCTGCATAGCTTTTTTCTTTTTAGTTTGGGAATTGCCCTATGCCTGCTCCCTTTCCCTCTGTCCATGACTTTCACAGCTTTCGTCTTACTTGGCTTTCACCTGGTTCCGTCCCTTTCCCTGGTGCTGACACTGGATGCAGGATCTTGTTGAGCCCTGGCACTTCCTTGGCATGCCATTTCCAGTGTGGACTCTTCGTGTCTACACATACCATGGCTACAGCCAAGTGGTACCATGTCCCTCACCCTTGCCAGGTCTCACAGGTGAAACACTTCAAAAGGAGCTCCCAAAGACCCTGTCTGTTTGAGGATGTAGAAAAGAGTCTTATATAATTATACAGTTTTTATAACCAATCACCAGAATTGGAAAAGTGTGAAATTATGGGTGCATTACAATTCCACCAAAGAACTGGATGAGCACTATTACTGATTCCACAGAAAAGAAATCCTGGAAAATGACAATTAAATTCACTTTCTTCTTATACTTTATATTTCATCAGAATGCTCTAAATTGTCATTCTTTAAACCACATTTTTAAGTAATGTGATATTTTCCAAATTGTGGGTCATGTCCCTTTAATGGGTTATGAAATTAATGGGCAGTGAAAAGCAGTTTGAATAGTCTAGACTAGTTTAGAATGAAATGGAATAGAATAAAAATATTAAAGTGAAAAAAAAAGGATGTCTAGGAAAACACTAAGCTATGAGTGGGAACCAGTCTTACCACATATTAATGTATGTTATAAAAAGCCTCTATAATCAAAATTGGATAACTATATGGATGTGCCTTTGAGTCACCCCCACACTTTTTGGCCATTTCTAAACTGCTGTTAAGAAAATCAGGTAAAATTTTATTTTTTTCCTTCAGTGATTGTACTGTTTATTTCTAGAATTTCCAGTCTGATTTTTAAAAATAATTTTCATTTCTCACCCTATCTGTTCCCTCATTAATACCATATTTTTCTATAAGTGTCTCTCTTTTTATACATATATATGTGTCTGTGTATACACGCACACACAAGTATATATATATTTCCATAAAAAATATTCGTGCTTTAAAGTCATTATCAGTGAACTCCAGTATCTAAACTGTCTTGGGTTTAGTTTTTACATTTTTTTTTTGAATTAGTGATTAAATTCTCCTTTACTTGAATGTCGAACAAATTTTGATTGTGTACTGCACCTTCTGGATGACATACTGAATAATTCCCCCAGAAAGTGTTGTTTTGGGGTTTGTTTCTGGTTGACATCTAGAACAGAGATCCAAGTCACTGTAGGTCTGTAGAAAGCCCAATATTTATTTCAGTCTCCTCTGGTTGGAATTCTACTTCCAAATTCTGTCTCCCTTAATGATTTTGTTGAGACTTGGATTTTGGTTTGTTAGGGCCAGTCTAGTGTAGGTTTTACTATAGGTATGGACCTTACTCCTAATTTAGGACCTTCCGTGAGAATTAGATAATTTATCTTTTCTGGCTACAGCTTGAACTCTTAAATCCCTCAGTATTGACTGACTTCTGTTAACTGTGTTTGCCCTGTAGCAGTCGCTGTGTGGTGACTTCATATAAGCAGTCACATCCTCTGATCTCTGCTTGATCTCCAGCTTCCTGTAGAGATCCAGTACAGTCATGGGCTCGTCCCATGAGTTTTCCTTTTCTCAGGAATTGCAGTCTGCACTGCCTGCTGTCCAATGTCTGAAAATAGTTGCCTCATGTGTTTTTGTTTTGTTTTGTTTTTTCCGAATTCTATGATTGTTTACCACACCAGGGTGAGTTTAGTTCCAGCTATTTTGACATTGCCAAAAGAAACAGAAGTCCCTTGCATGATTCTTAATTGTTTTATTTACTGGTATTTCATAGGCCTTACTCCATAAATGCAGTAAGTTACATCAGTACATTTTTGTGATGCTGGAAGATCCTTACATTCTTGGGATTAAATAAGAATTAGCCAAGTTGCATCTGTCTTTTTATATACTATTATTTCAAGTTTGTTAGTATTTTACCTGATGTTTTATGTTATATTCACAGTGAAATTAATGTCTGTGTTAATTTTAGTGATAATTCTTCTTTGGTGTCAGATAAATGTTACTTCAAAATGGACTGGAAAGTTTTTTATATATTTCCACATTTTGAAACCATTTAGATAGTATCTCTCTCTTATATGACTATTTGATAGGTTTTTGTATACTATTTTAAAAACCTAGTGTCTTACCTCAGGGGTAAAGTGCTGTAATAAATACTATTGTAATAATAATTTTATTGTGTTTTCTTATATATATATATATATATATATATATATATACAAGAATTACTTTAGAATACATAATTTAATTTGGAATTGCTATTTTATAGGACATGAACATATCGTTCCAAAGTGTTTGTACCAATTTACATTCCTACAAGTAGGATATGAGCCTCTCTCCCTATCTATATCCTCACTTATACTTGTTATAGTTAGTCTTTTAATTTTGATAAATTTGGGTGGGAAATATGTCAATTTGTTTCATTTGAGTTATTATTTTTGTTTTAATTTTCATGATGTAGAGTGAAATTGAGATCCTTTTTATATTTTCCATTCTTTATTCCAAACCTTTATACAATTTTTTATTTGGTGTTTGGAATATTTCTTACTAGTTCATAGTTGTTATCTGTAAAATCTAGATGCCAATTCATTGTTAATTTTTCCACTGCAAATAGCTTTTACCAGTTTGTGGCTAGTTTTTAACTTTATTTTCTCTTTTATTGAAATATGTTTTAATTTCAACATAGTCATTGTAATGAATTATTGCTTTACCATTTGTTTTCTATATTTTCCAAGAAACCCTTTTTTAGTCAAAGGCCATAAAGACATTTTCTTACATTTTGTTTTGTAATTTTGACTTTGTACATGTAATTCTGGGACAGGAAAAAAAATGCTTCCCTTTCTCTATTATGTTACACTCTCATAGCACTTCTGACACTCCTCTTCTGACACCAAATATATGGTTTTTTTTTTCACTACACCAAGCAATTTTTCAACGACTGCCTCCCTGACTTCAGGCACCAATTGAAAGTTGATACTGTCACCTGTGCTTCTGATACTGTCACCTGTGGTAATCTGGGGGATTACCACACCCCCCTCCTCAGGTTCCATATTTTGTTAGAATGGTTCACAGAACTCAGGAAACAGTTTACTGACTAGGTTACTGGATTATTATAAGAAGGATACAACTCAGGAACAGCCAGATGGAATAGGATGCACAGGGCAAGGTTACGGAGGAAGGGATGCAGAACTTCTATGCCCTCTCCAGTACCTCCTTGTCATCCCCAACCTGGAAGCCCTTTGAACCCCATACTTTACAGAATTTTATGAAGATTTCACTATATAGTCATGATTCCATATTTAAATCTTTGGCCATTGGTGCAATCTCCAACCTCTCCTCCCTCCAAAGGTCAGGGGGAGAAGGTGGAGAGCTGAAAGTCCCAATCCTCTAAATTAGATCATTGGTTCCCCTTGGCGAGCAGCCCCCATCCTGTGGGTATCTAGGGGTTTTCAAGAAATCACTCATTAACATAAACTGAGGTGTGATTGAAAGTGTCTTTTTATGAATAACGAACATCATTCCTTTCACCTTTATTGCTCTGGAGTTATTTCAAAAACTGAGGACAAAAGGACAAACACTATAACAAAAGATGCTCCCATGGCCACTTAGGACATTATAAGGGTTTTAGGAGCTCTGTGTCCAAGAACTGCGGACTAAGACCAAAATATATATATTCTTATTAAAAAACATAATATCACATTATTTAACTTACCAATCTTTTTATGGCATAGGTATTAAATTATCTTCTGTATGGATAATCAATTTTTCCAGCACTAATTAGTAAATTGTTTACCAATAGTGATAGATTTTGTTTGATACAATCTCTGTGTGACATAATTTTTGTATAATGTGGTATATTTCTAAACTCTCAACTCTCTTATATTTGCTTCTTTCTCTGAAAATATTATAATATTTATTAACATTTTACAATAATCTCTATTATTAACCTCTATAAGGTCTCATTCCTCTATAAGGTCTCATTCTCTTCAGCACAAATCAAGGTATGGACTCCACTATTGCTCAAATCACTTCCCATGGTGATCTAATGGAAAAAAATCAAAGATAAGTTGAAAATACAATTATTCCTAAATAAAATTGTTCATTGGTAATATTTATTATTCATGGATAAGGTTGAATTAAACGTTATCAAAATTTCCTAAATCAATAAACATGTCATGCCATATTTTCCATTTCCTTGGACAGATTTCAAATGGATGAAATGGTAAAAATCTCCCAAGTTAAAAAACAAACAAACAACTACATGCTTAATGAAAAAGTCACATTTAGATTTACTATATTATTGTGGTTAAATTATAATGAAATCAAACTTTGAATAACGTTAAGCAAATTTGATACTCCTAAAGTTGTATTAATTTGTTGCCAAAGAATAAATGGCACTTTCCTTACATTGGACCCTAAAGAAGCTCAACAGTAAATCACATTTATTTTAAGATGTTCATACGAGAAAAGGTTGAGGCATAGATAAAATCTGAGGTATATCTCACCCTGAAAATTTTGAGTTGCTTTGCCATGTGAGGTCATCCACTATAAAAGTGAACAGTGAAATGATCTGATTTGAAAGAATCATAAAACTCAAAGGCAAATCTATATTTGGAAAATTCTAGTGATGTTTTGAAAACAACTTAATGACTCATCTAATGAATGAGATAGTGTGGCTTCTTTGGAATTCTAAGCATTTGAACATCTTCTAACCTAAACTCCTTCTTCCTCCCATTTTTCTGTTCTTTTTTGTTTGTTTGTTTGTTTGTTTCCAGTGAATGGCTAGGGATTAACTTTCATATTCCCATACTTTTTCAGATCACACTAACACTATTTGGATTGTATAACTACCACTATGGATTTAAATCTATAGTTCTGAAAACGTTTTATTTAGAAACTGAGGTGGTTATAGATAGGAGTTAGGGAATTAGGAGATCATGGATTAACATCTTGATCATGATCTTAGAGGGAAGTCACTTCAGTGGCACTCAAGTCCCTTATGTCATTTAAAATTCCATATTTGACTCGTGGGTGATTCCAATTAATTTGTTTAACAAAAGTGTTTTAGGTGCCTACTGAGTGCCAGGTACTGTACATGGCACTGACACAATCATTATCTTCAAATAGCTGAGAGCATTCTTCAAGTTGTGTGATCCAACCATATTTTACTCTTTTACTCTGTTGCAAGAGGGAAGATGGCAACAGCCAGATTATGAAGGATCTTATAAGAAATGTCAAGAAGATATTATTTATTGCTCTTTCCATATGTATAAAATAGGGCAATTATTTATTTGTGACATTATTAATTTATATAAAATATTGTTATCTGAGCCAAGCCAGAGAGAATTCTGAAAGAAAACAAAATGCAAGTTATTTAATATATCTTTTGTAATGCTTTAATTACAAAATGGTTCTGTTTCTTTTTTACTCCTTCAAGTTTGTGAAATGTATTAATCTATTTTTTAAATGTTTTGGTCTTAGAATAACCCATTTTGCTAGACACATTCCCAATAATTTTAAAGCTCATGTTTATTTTAAAAGTAATGTAATACATGTGTTTCTGATTCATTTCACTTAATCTATCCAAATATGGTTGTCTGTGAGTGTACTAATGGAGAAGGAGCCTTTTTTATTGGGTGTTTGAAATACTTTAAAGAAACAACAATTTGCCGAGAAGTAAAGTAACTTCTAAAAGTTTGACGTTCTTGGTATCTATGAAACACATTTCACTAAATTTATTCAAGCACTTATTTCAAGACTCCTCACTAAAATAAGAACCACAAACTTAACTAAATCAAGATCTTTCATCCCTTTTCTTTCCAAACCATATGGACCTAGTGTCCAGATATTCATAATCTGATTTAACAAATTTCTTTAGATTCAAATCTCTGTGTTTCAGACAATAAAAAGAAATCCAACACATTACTAAAAAGAGATGCAAATTGAGAATAATGAATAGCTGACTATGAATAGAAATGAAATGCTATTATTTCTACATGTCAATGAATATCACTCAACGTAAAAAAACAAGGAGAAAACAATCTGCCTTTTTAAAATTAAGTGGTGTGGACTTTCTCATACTTTTCTTGATCTATCCACTGAATAAAAACAATTTTGGCCTTTTCCATATTTTCTTCTCTAAAGGAATCTTTCCTCCAGGTATGCAGGTATTCAAATAATAACAAAAACACCAAAAAAGGAAGCAACATTTCCTTCACTAGGAGCAAGCTAACATAACGTAAGAACTCACAGAGACAGAATGTCCTTACAAACTGATTGACTTAAGAAAACTTTTTTTAACTTCCCAAGAACTTCAGTATCTTTTTTTCTTTTGGTAAATAAAGATAATAATGCATATTTAAGTTGTTTTAAAAATTGATAAAACTAACCAAAATATATTCCACTTCCTTCATAAAGTGGATCTTATTTAGTTCTTTCTATGTATTGATGAGCTGCAAGATTATTAGTTGAGTCCTTTAAACCAGGGGTCCCCAACCCCAGGGCCATGGACTGGTTAGGAACCTGGCTGCACAAGAGGAGGTGAGGGGTGGGCGAGGGAGCGAAGCTTCATCCGCTGGTCCCTATTACTCCCCATCGCTCACATTACTGCCTGAACCATCCTCCTCCCCAGCCCCTGTCCGTGGAAAAATTGTCTTCCACGAAACCGGTCCCTGGTACCAAAAATGTTGGGGGCCGCTACTTTAAACCATGTGTCTAAAGTGTATTCCATTTAATAATAGTTTTTTTTTTAAGGAAATGTTAAATTGCTGCTGTACTTTTATACTACTTTCCACAAACAGATCCTCACACACATTATTTTCAATATTTCTCTAGATTTTCAGTGCATCTAAGACAGAATTCTTGAAGTTAAAACAGTGCTACTTTGTGAGTATTTTCCTTTATGGATTTGGTTTCCAACATATTCTTTAGTTAGTAGTTTTCTTCTTTCAAACTCTCCAATTTTGATCAAAATTAATTTATTTCTTATTAACAATATGAAATAGCAGCTGACAATTTGGACTGTCAGCAAAACTAAAAAAAGTTTATGTGATTACTAATAACAAGAAAAAAAGGCCTTTAGACAATAATTGAATAATTAAACATTGGGAAGAATGACAAAAGGTGACAACGTGTACAAACTGTATATTTTTGAGGAAGATTCTTGGAAGCTACTATAAAATCTTCTACATACATTTTATTGGCCAGAATATAATCACATGGCCACACCAAGTTCTTGTGAATACTTAGAAGTATAATCTGAGTATCACGTGCCCAGCTATTTTATTTTTTAAACATAGAAGAAATTCAAAACAGATATTGAGAACAATGTGTCTTCTTCCCTCATGATCCAAGTTTGGTTCTTTTTTAAAGTTCTCTTTATAAAAAGTTTCCTACTCAGTAAGTATAATGCAATGCAAGAGAAGTACTTTGTTGTCTTAAGAACTTAATCCTTCTCTGTATGCTAAATCTCTATTAAAACAAATGGAGAACACAAATATTTAGTAATATTTAAAGTGGGTGAAATCTATCCTTTTTCTTATTATCTGTAAATATTACTAGTTTTTCCTCTTTTATAAAAGAACAAACACATGACTAAAGTTTCCTTGAAATTTGCTATCATCTCTCTTTGGTCTTCATTCCACTGTTCCTAAATGTTTCTTCTGGTATTTCTCTTATCTTCAATTTTCATCCACTTTTTTTTTGCTTTAACATTGTATTTTAAAAAATATTTATCATTAAAAACCTACCTTTATCTTCAAACAAAATAACATAGTAGAAAACTGTATTTACTTTCTGATATATATATTTATTTACATTATAAAATCAGTAAAATATCTAGCAAAAAAAATCGTTTGATTTATTGACGATGGAGACTAACGGAGAAGTAAACAGCACAATGTATGTTTATATTTCGGGGAGTTGAGACTTACACGTACAAACACATAATGAGCAATGTAAACACTTAAGTATTTCCAAGCTAAGTTTTGGGTTAAGGATTAAAAGTCCCCCATGCATTCTTGAGTAAGAATATTCAAAAGGAATACAGAAAATCTCCTAGAAGTAGGATTTAAAGTGTTCTTTGAAGGAGGTTTAGGCAGTCGAAGAAGAAAAACTGGGACATTTCTGGAGATAAGAACAACATGGGCAAATAATAAATGTGGGATTTAGCAAGGCAAGTACCAGGTTACTGAAGGTTCTGTTTATACTAAAGAAGAGGATTGGGAGTAAAAGAAAGTAATTTCATAGATGCTGTGGCTAAAAACCCTTAAAGATCTGAAGAGTTTATTATTCTTTCCATGATAAAGTCAATTCTCATATGACTTTTTTTTTTTTTTAAACAGAGAACAGGAGTATTTATTTATTTATGGCTGTGTTGCGTCTTCGTTTCTGTGCGAGGGCTTCCTCTAGTTGTGGCAAGTGGGTGCCACTCTTCATCGTGGTGCGCAGGCCTCTCTTGCTGTGGAGCACAGGCTCCAGACGTGCAGGCTCAGTAGTTGTGGCTTACGGGCCTAGTTGCCCCACGGTATGTGGGATCTTCCCAGACCAGGGCTCGAACCTGTGTCCCCTGCATTAGCAGGCTGATTCTCAACCACTGTGCCATCAGGGAAGCCCTCTCATATGACTTTTAAATTTTAGATTGGCATTTAATTTACAGGAAAGTTGTGAAGATAGTACAAGTCCCCAAGTACCTACACATAATTTCCCCTATTATTAATGTTTTATAATGGTATGGTACCTTTATCAAAATTATTGAGCAAATATTGATAGATTATTATTAACTAAAGTCTACTTAGATTTTCTTAGTTTTTACCTGAAGTTAGTTTTCTGTTTCAGGATCCTTTCCAGGATACCATACTATGTTTAGTCACCATGTCTCTTTAGACTCCCCTAAATTATGACAATTTCTCAAACTTTATTTTTTTTATTGAACTATAGTTGCTGTACTATATTATACGTTACATGTGCACAATATAGTGATTGACAATTTTTTTTTTTTTAGATGTTGGGGGTAGGAGTTAATTAATTAATTAATTAATTTTTGCTGTGTTGGGTCCTCGTTTCTGTGCAAGGGCCTTCTCTAGTTGCGGCAAGTGGGGGCCACTCCTCATCGCGGTGCGCGGGCCTCTCACTATCGTGGCCTCTCTTGTTGCAGAGCACAGGCTCCAGACGCGCAGGCTCAGTAGTTGTGGCTCACGGGTCCAGTTGCTCCGTGGCATGTGGGATCCTCCCAGACCAGGGCTCGAACCCGTGTCCCCTGCATTAGCAGGCAGATTCTCAACCGCTGCGCCACCAGGGAAGCCCGATTGACAATTTTTAAAGGTCATACTCCATGTGTAGTTATTATAACATATTGGTTATATTCCCAATGTTGTACAGTATATATCTGTAGCTTATTTTACACCTAACAGTTTGTACCTCTTACTCCCCTACCCCTGTATTGCACCTCCCCTCTTCCTTCTCCCCACTGGTAACCACTAGTTTGTTTTCTACATCTATATGAGTCTGCTCATTTTTTGTTATATTCACTAGTTTGTTGTATTTTTTAGATTCCACATATGAGTGATATCATATAGTATTTGTCTTTCTTTGTCTGACATATTTCACTTAGCATAATGCCCTCCAAGTCCATCCATGCTGTGCTGCAAACGGCAAAATTTCATTCTTTTTTTTGGCTGTGTAGTAGTCCACTGTATGTATATACCACATCTTCTTTATCCATTCATGTGTTGATGGACACTTAGGTCGCTTCCTTGGCAACTGTAAATAATGCTGCTATGAACATTGGGGTGCACGTATCTTTTGAAATTAGTGTTTTTACTTTTTTTAGATATATACCCAAGAGTGGAATTAATGGTCATATGGTAGTTTTATTTTTAGTATTTTGAGAAACTTCCATACTGTTTTCCATAGTGGCTGCACCATTTTACATTCCCACCAACAAGGTACAAGGGTTCCCTTTTCTTCATATCCTCCCCAACATTTGTTATTTGTGTTCTTTTTGGTGATAGCCATTCTGACAGGTATGAGGTGGTATCTCATGGTGGTTTTGATTTGCATTTCCCTTATGATTAGTGATGTTAAGCATCTTTTTTATGTGCCTATTGGCCATCTGCATTTCCTCTTTGGAAAAATGTCTATTCAGATCTGCCCATGTTTTAATCAGGTTGTTTCCTTGTTTGATGTTGAGTTGTATGAGCTATTTATACATCTTGTATATTAATCCCTTATCTGTCATATTATTTGTAAACATTTTCTCCCAGTAAGTAGTTTGTCTTTTTGTTCTGTCAGTGGTTTCTTTTGCTGTGTGAAAGCTTTTAAGTTGAATCAGGTCCCATTTGTTTATTTTTGCCTTTATTTCCTTTACTTTAGGAGACAGATCCAAAAAAAAATATTGCTGCAATTTATGTCAAAGATCGTTCTGCTTATGTTATCCTATAGGAGTTTTATGGTTTCTAGCCTCACATTTAGCTCTTTAATCCATTTTGAGTTTATTTTTGTATATGATATTAGAGAATGTTCTAATTTCATTCTTTTACTTGTAGCTGTCCAGTTTTCCCAGCATCACTTACTGAAGAGGGTGTCTTTTCTCCATTATCTAGCCCTGCCTCCTTTGTTGTAGATTAATTGACCATAAATGCATGGGTTTATTTCTGGGCTCTCTATCCTGTTCCATTGATCTTTGTGTCTGTTTTTGTGCCAGTACCATACTGTTTTGATTGCTGTAGCTTTGCACTATAGCCGCAAGTCAGGAAGCCTGATTCCTCCAGCTCTGTTCTTCTTTCTAAAGATTATTTTGGCTATTCCTGGGTCTTTTATGTTTTGTATAAATTTCCAAATTACTTGTTCTAGTTCTGTGAAAAATGTCATTGGTAATTTGATAGAGATTGCATTGAATCTGTAGACTGCCTTGGGTAGTATGGTCATTTTAACAATATTGATTCTTCCAATCCAAGGATACGGTATATCTTTCTGTCTGTTGTGTCATCTTCAATTTCTTTCATCAGTGTCTTATAGTTTTCCGAGTACAGGTCTTTTGCCTTCTTAGGTAGGTTTATTCCTAGGTATTTTACTCTTTTTGATGCAATGGTAAATGTGATTGTTTCAATTTTTCTTTCCACTTGCCTTTTTTTTTTTTTTTTGATGACTTTGACATTTTTTAGGAGTACTGGTAATATATTTTGCAGAATGTCTCTCATTGGGATTTGTCAGGTATTTTTCTTGTACTCAAACTAGAATTTAGATTTTGGCAGAAACATCACAGAAGTAAATGCTCTTCTTGTCACATTATATCAAGGATACAAACTATCAATATGATTTTATCACCACTGATGTTACTTTTGATTACCTACCTGGCTGAGGTAATATTTGTCAGGTTTCTCCACAATAAAGTTACTCTTTTATCACCTTCTGTTTCTGCTTCTTGGAAGCAAATCACTCTCTGCAGGCCACTCCTAAAGAGTAAGAAGTCATGTTCCACCTCCTTGAGAGTAAAGTATGTAAATTATTTGGAATTTTTCTCCATGGAAAATGCATCTATTCTTCTCTATTTATTTATTTTAATTATTATTTATCATGGAATCATAGATCATTATTTTATCCTTTGCATTATAATCTAATATAATTGTATTTATTTTGTTGCTCATACTGTTCCAGCTTAGAATTAATCATTCTACAAGGAGTCCTGGTCTCTTTTATTGGAGAATGGTATTAGAAATCAAGCTCTGAGTGCTATGTGTGCTTATTGTTGTTGGGGTGTCATTGCTTCTAGGCTCTCTTAGCTGGTAGAGCAAGGAAATATATGTGAGTATATAGACCAACTTACATGTTTTTATCTATTAATATTTATGTATTATCCATCTGTGTATAAATAATTGTATAAATATGTAACTTACATATATATATACAATATATGTATAAAGGTCAACCCTTTGACCTTTATACATATAAAGCACTCTGATGAGTCTATACTGATATATTCAACTCTAATTCATTACCACATGGAACATTCTAGCCTTTTTCCCTTGCTTGTCTGTAATCTCCTACTCCAATACTGAGAAACCTGGCTCCCACCATCTGGAATCCAGTTAATTAATTGTTCAATTCCAGTATACATGTATAACAGATTAGAATTATTAACTCATACTCCCATGAAAAACATGTAATCAACTAAAGTACAGGGCTTAGGGACAGTTGCTTTTGCATTTAGTTTTACAGTCTTCCCTCATTTCCAAAGTTACTTACATCAGTACATTTTCCCCACCATGTTGACTGAGTTTATTTCATACATCTATAATACAGTTAGACTATTTTTTCACAATCTGCATTTCATCCTGGGATATAACAGCCTCCTAAATTATTATTTTTTAAATTTGCATACATTAAGTTTCACTCTTTATGCTGTAAATTTTATGAGTTTTGGTAAATGTTTAGTGTCATGTGTCCCCCCTTGCAGTATCTTACATAATGATTTTGCCACCCTAAAAAATTCTCCTGCACTTCATCTATTCAACCCTCCTCTCTTCCCAAAGCCCTGGACACCATTGAATAAAACCAATTCCTTAAGATAATTTTTATAAAGCTATATTAGAAAAATTAAATATGTTGCCTGAATACTAATTCTTTCTTAGATTTTTATCTTATGCCTACATACAATAGGAAAATTCTTTCACCATTCTTAGGGTTTAATAATTTTACAGTATATTTCATGTAATAGTTCCTCTATATCAGATTTCCCATATCACTTAAATTTCTTCAAAATATTCAGTGTAATACATGTTACTTAACATCATTATGAAGCATTAGCTTTTGCACGCCAGAACTAAATAGAATAGTACAATACTATAGTATTCACCATCATCATATGGAAATTTTTATTCAATCATGGAAAACTGGAGGCCACAGTTTGTCAGATGATTGCAGAATTTAGGATCAAAGTTAGTACTATCAAATATTGCATTAAATTTCATGGAATATGTTCACAAAAATTTTAAATTTTTCCTAATTTCTTAATATTTGAAAGTTCATGCAATTTGGGAATTGGAATCTTAAAAATAAGATATGAGGCCTATGCATCCTATTCCCACACATTCCTATCACATTTCTCAAATAAGATTGTAGGAACTGGGCATGCATTTTTTTTCTTTTCTTTTTTTTTTTCTTTGCGTTACGCGGGCCTCTCACTGTTGTGGCCTCTCCCGTCACGGAGCACAGGCTCACAGGCCCAGTCGCTCAGCGGCATGTGGGATCCTCCCGGATCGGGGCACGAACCCATGTCCCCTGCATTGGCAGGCAGACTCTCAACCACTGTGCCACCAGGGAAGCCCTGGGCATGCATTTTTACTGTGAAAGCCATACGGCTTTATTGAATGCAGGGAATTTAAGGAAGGCCCTAGGGTTCTGATTTCCACTAAAAAAGACAGTATATTTTGGCAGTAAGTCCATGTAGTTTATCTTAAGTGTCCCAGCACTGTCTTTGAAATGTTTCAGGTTGTCCACAATTATGCTTAAGGGGTTAACAAAATATTTTTAAAAAGTCAATTATAAAACCATAATTTATTTTGATTCAACATATGTTGATGTGTGTATTCCTTCCTCTTCCTATACACACACACACACACACACACACACACACGCACATAAACACACATCAGCACCTTCAGAGATAATGTTTACAAATATCCTAATCAGATTTGACGCTAAGTTAAGCTGTTTGGCCCATAACATATAGTATAACATAAAGGTCAGTAATGCATTACTGTGCTGCTATGCTATATTTCCTAAATTCTTGGTACTAGGAAATGACTTAGGGTCCAGATTTTTATTTTTCCTAAGTGTTGTGTACAAATGTGACAGTGGTTTTCCCTTTCTGAAGTATGGTGGGGTGGGGCATAGAGAGCTATCACACACATAAAGTTTGAGAGAATGGCAGGTGAACGGGCTATAATTTCTTGTTGAAAATCCTCCATCTCTCTTCCAGGTAAGAACCTCTATATAATAACAGCACAGTGGTAGATGTGCCAGAGCACACAGGGCTGCATCCACTACCCCAGAGACCAATGTGTCATTGCTTAAAAACCTGTTTGCTATTGGAAAACAAACAGCCAAGCATGCAAACCAGGAAGCTGTTCTGACCTTCTACTCTCTGGTCCCCAGGGAGGCCATTTTTTTAAAAAAGGAAACCATTGATTTTTTACATCAGACAGATACATATCACAACTAGTGGTAAATTGTCCATGATTCCCTGTATTATGTTCCCCAGGGAGTCCTCTGTAAGGGGAAACCAATGATTTCAACTTTTCAGGTATGAAGTTGCCCTTAAATTATCTCCTTTATAATCTTAGTACATACTGTGTCAACAATGGGAAAACAAAGAGGAACATAGTTCAAGCACATAAAGAATGGATATTTGCTAAAAAGGAGAAAACAAGAAAATCTACTTGGATGTGTTTAAGACTACTTTTACACACAACTCAAAATTACTTTTCTCAATAAGTATAGGAATGCTTCATGTTCCTGTGAATACACACATTTGCAATAAGACAGGATTAACTACATATTGGATTCTTACTCATCATCCTCATCTCTAAGCATAATACAGAGTTGGAATGTTAAAAATATCCAAACATGATTTTATTTCCATTTCTCATGCAATTATTCTAGTTTTCGAATACCCCCTTCTGTGGCATCTTAGAATAACTCTTGTTCAGAATAACTCTTTAAAAATATGTTAACGGTAAGAATTCAATGGGGTAGAAGAAAAAAAATGTAAGTTAATCCAAAGGTACTTATGTCTTTATTTTCTACCTCATTTTTAAAAAATGATGGTTTGGGAGGGCCAGTCTAACAAGTAAAGAATGTAGAATTTGATTACTGCAAGAGTCCAGAAAAATATGTCATAAATTAGAATCTATACAACACTAATACTTCTTTGAAATTTTATAAAATTTGGCACCTCTTGAAACACAGTGCCCCTATCCTACCTATTTCTGTATGCTTTTATGAACTCTAGTTTCCCAGGATATCTCTAATTTTCAGATGTTTTCTCTTTTGCTCACATAAGGGTTTACAGCGGCAGTGTACCTTAACTATGGCCTGTCAGCAACCATAGTACTAAAAGAGCGCCTGAATTAAGATTATATCTGCAAAAGCCCTGCAGTTATCTCAGATTGGTTTGTTTTAGGGACAGTAGCACGATCCAGTGGTGGCCAGACAATATAACATTCTTTTGAACTGGCCTGACCCAAATGGAATTGTGAATATGGTCAGCCTTATGTGAAGCAAATGGCTAGAGATCTTATCTAAGAGAAATCAGGGTGCATAAATCAAAAAATGGGAGAAACAGATGCTTGGCAGACAAACAAGTCCTCCTCTATGAGTTCTGATATTTTGAGAAAAGGAAAATGTTGGGAGCTGATGTAAATATGAATTTTTCTGTACTTATTTAAAAATTAATTTTCCCATCAACTACTGATCTCACATTATGAAATGGAAGCAAGAGTGTTATAAGGAGAAAAGTGCTGACTAAGCTTGGAAGTAGAAGAACTAATCACTAATTTGTTTTACCATTGAACTGGGCAAAATATTTTGAGTAGTCAAAAGGAGAGGTTGATCAGGTCATTTCTAGGTCTCTTCCACCTCTTTGACTCTGTAATCTGTGAATACTGTCAGTGACCTATTATAATGTATATCTGAAGGAGTTTAAACCAGATGGGTGGCCTCATACTAGCAAAAAGAATGACATCATGTGATCCCAATAGTTGAGGAAGAAAGACTTACTGAATTTGGGGGGATTCCAGAGTTCATGTGTGGTCCCAAGGGTTTGCATTTTTATTCCTATTTTCCCTATAATTTGCTGTAATTAACAATTTCAAACACCACCCAAAATAGACACTGCAAGATTGCATTTTCATTTTAGCCTGCCTAGCTGTTGCATACCTAAAGAAAAATAAATAAAAACTCTGAAAGGCAGCCAACTCAAATATTGCACACCTGGCTCCCATTTGTTATAAGATTATCACTGAAAACAAAGATTCTTGACTTTTACAGCCCTTAATCCTGTGGCCTCCTCAACAATACTCCCCAGTCTAACTTGACAGAAACTGAACCAAAAACAGAAGAAACCCCGAAAAGATTCATGTTATGATCTCCATATTAACGTCTCCCTCTCCTGGCCCCTGAACTCAATGACAGCATTTAAAACAAAAGTACAAAAAAAGGAACTAAGACAGCAAGAAACATGTTGGGTTCCTTCCATCCTCCCACCCATGTGTAACGATAAAACTAAAATACAACAAAAACATTTTCCTTTGGCAGGAGAATTTTGCTTTTCTTTTGGAGATACCAAATCTCCATAAAAGAAAAGAAATTCTGTCTTGAGCTCTTTCGGTTTTAAAAATGTTTAAGTTTCTTAAATATGCAATTGGATTAGAAATCACGAAGAAAACACAATAGAACAGACTGCCAAAAGGGCCTCCTGCTGTCTAGGTGTGTCTACATTTAACCATTCCTTTTTGCTCCAGCTCTAAATTGTAATTTCTAATTACAGTAGGCTTGCCAGGTTCATTAGGTCTGTGAGAAAAGTAAACACAGAGAATAGAATTCTCAGTCTAGAATTCTATTCAAAAAGGCTTCAAGATTATTAAGACCAACCCTCTGGCTCTAAGTTTGAGTGCTCCTCAAGTATCCCAGATATTGAGCAGTTTTCCATCTTCCTTTTCTTTTCTTGAAGATCTAGATGCATATATTTGAATAATAACCTTGTCTCATTTAAAATCATCTACATATCTGAAAATCTTTACTAAAAGGAAATCCTGTTGCAATTAATGTTTAAATATTATGTCTTTTTAAAGCCCATTTAAAAAAAATCCATCTCTTTATATATGGAGAACAGCAATATTCTGTCCTTTTGTGCAAATATATTTGGGTATTACTTGTCTAATTGAAAATATCATCACCCTATGGGGACAAGCCTCTTGGTAATCTGTCAGGTGTGCCCAAAGCAGATATAGGATACTATTTTCTTCTTCTTTTCCCTCAGAGATTCTAGGTACACTGTACCTGAGTTCCTTTACCTTAGTATAAGCAAGAATTGTTGTTAACAATTGTGAATAGTTTAATCATGACACAAGGAGAACTGAGTGAATAGTGGGTCTAAGAATTCCAAGTGGTTGCATATGGAAAGACAGTGGGAAATGTGGACAAATTCCAGCACAGTACAAATGAGGAACTGGAAACATGGAGGGTAAAAAAGATGTAGAGATATCTGCTGTGGGAGTTAGCCATGGAGGAAAAGCTGGAGGTTAGTGTGAATAGATATGATGAATCATGACTATTAGAACCTAGGTTTGCATGGACAAGCATGTGAAGGGTGGGCTTTCGAGAACAGAGGGTGATAGATAAAGCTCATTTTGGGAGTAGTGGCAGGAGATAGCATGTTCAATCAAGGTCAGAAAGAAAGTTGAGGATCTCCAGGCAGTGAATTGAAGTATGTGTTAGTAGAAGACAAAAACTCAGTAACAAATCCTGGACAGAGGTGAGGTGGAGATAGAATAATTCCTGTCAGTTATACCACTTCTCCAACTTCTCAACAACCTCCTGCCCATGTTGATAGTTACAGTTGCTTCTCTTCCTTCAACAGTAATAAATTGAATTACTCTGCAAGATTCAAGAAGACTGCCTTGAACACAGAGATGGTAACTCTTGGTCAATTTATCATTTGTGAAATCCAAAGTAAAGAGTATTTCTAAGAAAAACTCTATCTTTAAAAGGTCTTTATGTCGTGGCTTTAAATTAATAGTGTTGGAAAATATTAAACGAGAATAAGGAAAGCCCTCTTGAAAAAAGTGAATTTGTAATTTATTTTAAAATTCTAATACAAATGTTGCTGAAAGTAAAATAAAAGATATATTCTCATTCACTACTCTGTTGGTACAGAATATCTGGATGACAACTTGTCAATATGCACAAACAGTTTTAAAAATATTGATACTATTAATTCTTAGGAATTAGGAATTAAAGATAAATTTAAAAAAAATTATATGTGAATATTTATTACACTATAATTTATAATAGTATTAAATTAGTCCAAATGACCAACGATCAGGAGTTGGATATTAGAAGTGGTTTTATTCATGTTATAGAATATTATACAGTCATTAAAAAGAAAGGCTTTTGAAGAATAATTAGTGACAATAAAGAATGCTTCTTATATAATGAAAAGCAGGACGGAGAAGTACATGATTCATAATCTTAATTTTGTAAAAACAAATTTAAAAAGAGAAGATAGGCTTCCCTGGTGGCGCAGTGGTTGAGAGTCCGCCTGCCGACGCAGGGGATACGGGTTCATGCCCTGGTCCGGGAGGATCCCACGTGCCGTGGAGCGGCTGGGCCCTGTGAGCCATGGCCGCTGAGCCTGTGCGTCTGGAGCCTGTGCTCTGCAACAGGAGAGGCCACAGCAGTGAGAGGCCCGCGTACCGCAAAATAAATAAATAAATAAATAAATAATAAACAAACAAACAAATAAATAGAGAAGATAGAAGAAAAAGCACTAAGGTAACCAAAAATAACTAATTAATGTATTCATTTCTTTACTCAACACATAGTTACTAAGCACCTATCAATGAGTGTACAAATTCCTGTTTTCATGGAATGTTGCTCTTGTAGTAGGTAGGAGATTAAAAATAGAGTAACTTGATAGATAGATGACATACATGTATATTTAGTTATATTAAGTTATATGTGTGTGTATAACATATAATACAATCTCTTGAATTTCCCTAATTGATAAAATATGGAAGATTATAAAAATGTTTACCTCATAGTAATGTTATGAGTTGAATAAATACCTGCAAAGTGCCTAAAATAGCAAATGTACAATAAATGTTACAATCTGTTATTTTTATCGTTATTCTCTCTTCTCTATCTATAGGTGAACTTTATGAACTGAACCTTCCAGGCTTTGACTGTGATAATGCGAATTTGACAAATCTCTCCTTTTCATAAACATGACTTTCAAACTTAGTCTTGTTAAAGTTCTAAAATCAACCTTCTCACCTGTGGTTGTATGCTTCATGACTGAGCCAGAGAATGAGAAGCTGCAGTAAAACTAATTAAAAGGAGAACTGAAATAGATGGGCTTAATATTTGATAATTATTATACCAGGTACATCCTTTTAGAGTAAGTTGATGTGTGAGTGGTAGGTGAGGAAATGGGGAGAGAGAATAAAAGAAGACTTTTCAGAAAGTTTGGCTATAAAGAGAAAGAAAGAGATAGGGAATACACCAAAGATATAGATTCCAGGAGGTCTCCTTGTGTACTTCCTTGTTGGCTGATGAGTTTTTAAAGATGGAGCCTTGTGGTTAATCTTTGCTAAATATGACCACCAACAGTTTTCCTCCTCTCTTTGTGTTCCCATCTCTCATGCCTTCCACGGAGGCAGAATCTAGTTTCCATCACCTTGAATCTAGGCTGACCTTGTGACTTGCTTTGACCAATAGAATGTGATGGAAGTGACATTCTAGAACTTGTAATACCAGCCTTAAGAGACTTGTAGCTTCTACTTTTACCCTCTTGGGATTGTTGGGGAGGAAAATTTTTTCCTTCTTCCCTTCCAGTTTTGTTGGCTGGTTTAATAATTAAATCGACATAAGATAGACTAAAAGGAGAAAAAATAAATTTAATTACATATGTATGGAGACCTACAGAGGTGAGACTCCAAGGTAGTCAGGCAACTGAGGCTTATCTGCCATCCTGAGCTAAGAAAAGGAGGGTAAGGTTCTGGGAATTCACAGGAAAGGGAGACAATTTACAGGAAGATGAGAAAAGCAAATGTTTGGTACATAAATATCTGCCGTGCCACGCAGACAAGTTTTTCTAATATAAAAAGTTATCTCTGGTAATAGCTCTCTTACTGGTAGAGACCCCCTATACAAATTCTTATAGGCAATTAAGGGAGAGGTAAAAAGCTTTTTCCTGAGTCTGTTGGGTCATAATTGCCTTCATTTCAAAACAACCCACATGCTAAAGAGACACATTTTAGGGTGGCATATCCCACTCCCCCTCAGGATCAAGGCTCCATATTCAGAAGCTCAGGCTTGCTGATGGAGAGAGAGGCTTGATCAGTCTCTAGCTGTCGTAACTACTTATGGGAGTGAATGAAGCCATCTCAGCATTTTTTTTTTTTTTTTAAACTGGCTGAGCTCTCAACTGAAGACAGTGATATGAATTACAACACATAGAGCAGAGACTAGCTGTCCACATGTATCCTGGCCAAATTTTGGAATTGAGAGTAATTAAATGGTTATTGTTGTTTTAAACAGTCTTTTGAGATATAATTACCTAGCATAAAATTCACCATTTAAGTATACAGTTCAATGGTTTTTAGTATACTTAGAGAACCATCATCACACACAATTTTAGAACATTTGAATAACCTCAAAAATAAATACTCACACGCTTTTGCTATCATTCCCAATCCCCCATCTCTCCTCAGCTCTAAGCAAACACTAATCTACATTCTGTATCTATAAATTTCCCTATTCCAGAGATTCATATGAATGAAATCAGATAATACAAGGACTTTTGTTGCTGGCTCTTTTAGCATAATGTTTTTAAAATACATTGAAGTTGTAACATGAATCAGTACTTCATTCCTATTTATAGCCAAATAATATTCAATTGAATGTATTATATATACCACATTTACTTTGTGCATTTGTTGATTTACAATATTATATTAGTTTCGGGTATATGATATGGTGATTCGATATTCTTATACATTTCAAAATGATCACTATGATAATCTAGTTTCTCTCACCGTGCAAAGTTACTACAATATTATTGACTATATTCTGTATACTATACATTACATCCCAATGTCATTTATTTTATAATGAAAGTTTGTACTTCTTAATCCATTTCCCCTATTTTGTCCATCCCTTCACAACCACCAGTTTGTTCTGTGTATCTGTGAGTCTGCATCTGTTTTGTTATGTTTGTTTGTTTACTAGTTTCCATGTATAAGTGAAATCATATGGTATTTTTCTTTCTCTATCTGACTTATTTCACTTAACATAATACCCTCAACATCCGTACATGTTTTTGCAACATGGTAAGATTTCATGCTTTTTTATGTCTGGGTAATATTCCATTATTTATATATATCATGCCTTTTTTATCCATTCTTCTATCAATGGACACTTAAGTTGCTTCCATATCTTGGTTATTGTAAATAATGCTACAATGTACATTATTTATGCATATATGTTTTTGAACTAGTGCTTTCATTTTCTTTGAATAAATACCCAGAAGTAGAACTGCTGGATCATATGGTAGTTCTATTTGTAAGTTTTTTGAGGAAACTCCATACTGTTTTCCATAGTGTTTGTACCAATTTACATTCCCATCAACAATGTACGAGGGTTCCCTTTTCTCCATATGCTCACCAATGCTTGATATTTCTTGTCCTTTTTATAACAGTTATTCTGACAGGTATGAGATGATATCTCATTGTGATTTTGATTTGCATTTCCCTCATGATTAGTGATGTTGATGGATTTGGGGGTTTTGTTGATTTGCTTCCACTTTCTGGCTATTGTGAATATTGCTGCTATAAGCAGTCATGTAAAAAATTTTGTGTGGATATATTTTTATTTCTCTTTTACATATATGTGGGAGTAGAGAGTCATATAATAACTATATATTTAGTCATTTGAGGAAATGCCAGCCTGTTTTCCAAAGCAGCTGTAGTATTTTACATTCCCACCAGAAGTTAAAATGTCTCCACATTTTCACCAATACTTCCTACTATCTGTCTTCTTTATTATAGCCATGCTGGTAGGTGTGAAGTGGCATCAATTTATGGTTTGATTTGCATTTTACTGATGGTTAATGATGTTGAGCATCTTTTCATGTTCTTATTAGCCCTTGAATATCTTTTTTAGATAAATGACTATCCAGCTGCTTTGCCCATTTTTAACTGGATTATGTTTCTTATTGAGTTGTAAGGATTCTTTATATATTCTAGATACAGGTCCTTTATCATATATATAATTGGCAAATATTTTATTTCATTCAATTGCCTTTTAAACCTTTTGATGTTATCTGTTGAAGTACAAACATTTTTAATTTTGCTAAGTCCAGTCTTATCTACTTTTGTTGTTGCTGTTGCCCATGATTTTGGTGTCATTTCTAAGAATCCTTTTCAAAATTCAAGGTCACAAAGGTTTGTTCCTGCATTTTCTCTTAAGAGTCTTACAGAGTTAGCCCTTACATATAGGTATTTGAGCCATTTTGATTTAATTTTTGTATATGGTATAAGAAAAGAGTCTAACGTTATCTTTTGCATGTGTCTATCCAGTTGTCCCAGAATCATTTGTTGAAAAGACTCTGCTTTCTTCAATTAGTGCTTGTGCACCCTTGTCAAAAATCAATTTACCATAGATGTATGGATTCACTTCTGGGGTCTCATTCTATTCCATTGATCTATATACCTATTTTTGTGCCAGCACCACACTGTCTTGATTATCATTGCTTTGTAGAAAGTTTTGAAATCAGAAAGCCCAAGTCCTCCTATGTTGTTGTTGTTTTCAGGATTGTTTTGGCAAGTTTGGTTCCCTGCAACTTCATAAGCATTTTAGAATTAACTTACCAATTTCTATAAGGATGTCAGCTGAGACTCCAGTATGGATGGCATAGAATCTGTAGATCAGTTTGGTGAATACTGCCACTTTAATGTTGTATTTTGACTCAACGAACGTAAGATTTTTAAAAAAGCTTTTTAGATTTTTAAAAATTTCTTATGGCAATGGTTTTTAGTTTTGAGAGTATAAGTTTTGGCTTCTTTTGTTATTCCTACGTATTTTCTTCTTTTTGATGTTATTGTGAATAGATTTGTTTTCTTAATTTGGTTTCCAAATGATTACAAGTGTATGAAAATGCAATTGGATTTTACATATTGATCATATATCCTGCAACCTAAAGATACTGAGTTCATTTATTAATTTTAATAGTTTTTAGAGGATTCCTTAGAATTTTCTGTATATAAGATCATGTCAGCTGTCAGCAGAGTTAGTTATACTTCTTCCCTTCTAATATGGGTCACTTTTATTTCTTTTCTTGCCTAATTGTCCTGAATAGAACCTCCAGTACAATATTGAAGAGAAGTGAAAGCAGATATTCTTGTTTTGTTCCTGAACTTAGGAGAAAAATCATCCAGTCTTTCATCATTAAGTGTGTGTTAGCTATGGGTTTTTTCATTTTTGTTTTAATAGACATCCTTTATCAGTTTCAGGAATTTCCCTTCTATATCTCATTTCTTGAGCGTTTTTATCATGAAAGAATGTTGGATTTTGTCAAATGCTTTTTGTTTATCTGTTGAGATTATCATGTGATATTTGTTTTTTATTCTATTGCTATAATGTTATAGTTGATTTTCAGATGTTGGAATAACCTTGCATTCCTAAGCTAAATGCCACTTAGTCATGGCTTATAATTCTTTTTATATGCTGCTGGATTCAGTTTGCTAGTATTTTTTTTTTTTTTTTTTTTTTTTTTTTGATATACGCGGGCCTCTCTCTGTTGTGGCCTCTCCCGTTGCGTAGCACAGGCTCCGGACGTGCAGGCTCACGCGGACCGGGGCACAAACCTGTGTCCCCTGCATCGGCAGGCGGACTCTCAATCACTGTGCCACCAGGGAAGCCCTGCTAGTATCTTTTATAGTAATAAAATATACATAACATATAGCCTACATTTTAACCATTTCCTAAGTGGGTGCTGTTTGTATAATATATATTATCCATCCTTTTATTTTCAATCTATTTGTACTTTTAACCTTAAATGTGTCTCATAGTTAGTTCTTGTGATCCAGTTTTAAAATCTCTGGCTTTTGATTGCATTGTTTAATACATTTGCGTTTAATGTTGTTATAGAGTTGGATTTATACCAATTTAATTTTTTTTCATGTCTTCTGTCTTTTATTTTGTTCCTCTTGTATTCTTTTACTATACTTTCTTTTGCATTAAGTAAATATTTTCTAATGTGGCATTTTAATTTTGTTAATGGCTATTAACCATATTTTTTAAAGTTTTGTGTGTGTTTTTACTGATTAGACTTTACTGTATACTCTAGACTTGACTTGACTTTACTACTATATTCAAATTATCAGAATTGGCTTCAGCATTATACTAGCTTGAACCTAGTGATATATAGAAGTGTTACTCTAATATAGCTCTGTTACCTTTTTCCCATTTTTAATGTTACTGTTATTATTACACATATTGTATCTATTAATGATATGAACCCAACAATACATTAATTATTACTTTACTGTCATTAGTCATTTCCTTAGCCAATTAAAGCTTTGCTACCTCCTGTCTTATTTGCGCTATTACCAGCAAATATACTCTATCTGTTGCATTGTTATATGCTATAGGCCCAATATTATATTATATACATATTATTTCGTACCATTGCTTTTTAAAATCACTTATGAGAGTAAAAGAGAAAAGTAAGCTATTTCTTTAATAATTACTTTTACCAGTGCTCTTTGTTTTTTTGCATGTGGACTCAAATTATCATCATGATTGGGGTTCAGTGGTAGAAGGGAGCCCCCACAATCATGACGGCACTCACCTCAGGACTTAGCCTCAGAAAAAAAGCAACTAGGGTCAGGATGAGACATGTTTAAGTTTTGCTCTTCCCAAAAGAAAGCCTTCTGGTTGGGAGCTATGGGGAGAGGGAGATGTATATCCTTGTCTGTAGCAGTCTGTCTGTTTGTTGGTTTGTTTATATTTTTATTAAGTTATAGTTGATGTACAATGTTATATAAATTTCAGGTGTATAGCATAGTGATTCACAGTTTTCAAAGCTTAATACTCTATGTATAGTTATTATAAAATGTTGCTCTTCCCTATGTTGTACAATATAATCTTGTAGCTTATTTATTTTATATGTAATAATTTGTACCTCTTAATGCCCTAGCCCTACACCTATCTTGTCCCTCCTCTCTTCCTTCTCCCCACCGGTAACCCCTAGTTTGTTCTCTATGTCTGTGAATCTGCTTCTTTTTTGTTATTTTCACTAGTTTGTTGTATTTTTTTAGATTCCACATATAAATGATATCATACAGTATTTGTCTTTCTCTTGCTTACTTCACTTAGTATAATATCCTTCAAGTCCATCCATGTTTTGCAACTGGTAAAATTTCATTTTATGTTTATGGCTGAGTAGTATTCCATTATGTATACTACATCATCTTTATCCATTCATGTGTTGATGGATGCTTAGGTTGCTTCCATATCTTGGCAATTGTAAATAATGCTGCTATGAATACTGGGGCACATGCAGCCTTTGAAATTAGTGTTTTTGTTTTCTTAGATATATACCCAGCAGTGGAATTGCTGGGTCATATGGTAGCTCTATGTTTAGTTTTTTGAGAAACCTCCATACTGTTTTCCACAGTGGCCGCACCAACTTACATTCCCACCAACAGTGTGTGAGGGTTCCCTTTTCTTCACATCCTCCCCAACATTTGTTATTTGTGTTCTTTTTGGTGATAGCTGTTCTAACAGGTGTGAGGTCATGTCTCATGGTGCTTTGAATTTTCACTTCTCTGATTGACAATGTTGAACGTCTTTTCATGTGCCTGTTGGCCATCTGTATGTTTTCTTTTGTAAAATGTCTATTCAGGTCTTCTGCCCATTTTTTAATCAGGTTGTTTCTTTCTTTGATGTTGAGCTGTTTATATATTTTGAATATCAGCCCATTATTGGTCATATCATTTGCAGTTTTTCTCCCATCCAGTATTTTTTTTGTTTTGTTTTGTCAATGTTTCTTCTGCTGTGCAAAAACAAAAGTTTAATTAAGTCCTGTTTGTACATTTTTGCTTTTATTTCCTTTGCTTTAGAAGATAGGCCACAAAAAAATATTGTTATGATTTATGTCAGAGTGTTCTGTTTATGTTTTCCTCTAGGAGTTTTATGGTTTCTAGCCTTACAGTTATGTCTTTAATCCATTTTGAGTTTATTTTTGTATATGGTGCTAGAGAATGTTCTAATTTCATTCTTTTACATGTAGCTGTCCACTTTTCTCAGCACTACTTATTGAAAAGACTGTCTTTTCTCCATTGCATATTCTTGCTTTCTTTTTCCCAGATTAGTTGACCATAAGTGTGTGGGTTTATTTCTGGGCATTCTGTTCCGTTCCATTGAACTATATTTATTTTTTTGAGCCAATACCAAACTATTTTGTATTACTGTAGCTTTGTAGTATAGTCTGATATCAGGGAGCATAATTCCTCAAGCTCTGTTCTTCTTTCTCAAGATTGTTTTGTCTATTTAGTTTTTTTTCATGTTCCCCTACAAATTGTAAGATTATTTGTTCTAGTTCTGTGAAAAATGCCCTTGATATTTTGATAGAGATTGCATTGAATTTGTAGATTACCTTGGTTTGTATGGCCATTTTAATGATATTAATTCTTCCCAATCAAGAACATGTTATATCTTTCCACCTGTTTGTGTCACCTTCAGTTTCTTTTATAAGTGTCTTATAGTTTTCTGAGTACCAGTCTTTTGCCTCCTTAGGTAGGTTTATTCCTAGGTATTTTATTCTTTCTGATGCAGTTGTAAAGAGGATTGTTTCCTTAATTTCTTTTTCTGATAGTTCTTTTTTAGTGTATAGAAATGCAACAGATTGCTATATATTAATTTTGTATCCTGAAGTTTTACTGAATTCATTGATGAGCTCTATTTTTTGGTGGTGTTTTTAAGATTTTCTGTGTATAATATCATGTCATCTTCAAACAGTTACAGTTTACTTGTTCCTTTCTAATGTGGATTTCTCTTATTTCTTGTCTGATTGCTGTAGCTAGAACTTCCAATACAATTTTGAATAAAAGTGGTAAGAGTGGGCATCTTTATCTCTGTCCTTATCTTAGAGAAAATGCTTTTAGCTTTTCATCTTTGAGTATGATGTTAGCTGTGGACTTGTCATATATGGCCTTTATTATGTAAAGCTATGTTCCCTCTATGCCTATTTTCTCGAGGATTGTTATCATAAATGGATGTTGAATTTTGCTAAAAGCTTTTTCTGCATCTATTGAGATGATCATATGGTTTTTATGCTTCAGTTTGTCAATGTGATATATCAGATTGATTGATCTGAAGCTATTAAAAAAAACCTCATATCCCTGGGATAAATCCCACTTGTTCATTGTGTATGATCCTTTTAACATACTGTTGGATTTGGTTTGCGAATTCTTTGTTGAGGACTTTGCATGTATGTTCATTAGTGATATTTTCCTATAATTTTCTCTTTTGTGATCTCTTTGTCTGATTTTGGTATCAGAGTGATGCTGGCCTCTTAGAATGAGTTCAGAAGCATTCCTTCCTCTGCAATTTTTTGAATAGTTTGAGAAGGATGAGTGTTAACTCTTCTCTAAATGTTTGGTAGAATTCACCTGTGAAGCCATCTGGTCCTAGACTTTTGTGTTTTGGGAGTTCATCTGTGGCAGTCTTGGTTCAAATACCACCAACTCACCTTTCTTACTGAATTTTTATAGGTTTTCTTGAATAGGTATTTCTTCATCCACTGTTTTTTAGGAGTATTTCTAGAGACTTTCCATGATTATGTCATTTTTATAACTTTACAAGTTTTACTGGATAGTGAGTCAACAGAACTCTTTATGCTGTCATGCCAGAAGTCAGTCTCCTGTTGTTTTAAACCATTAAGTTTTGAGGTGGTTTACAGAGACTCTGATAGATATTAAACACAGGGAAGTGACTAGATTTGAGAACTAACTTGGTAATATAGGCACAGCAAATGGGAGTTAGATTGTAGAGAGTGGGCAGTTTTCAATATCCAAAGCATAGTTGAGGAATTGGATTATGATATGTGGGTGAATAATAATTTTTTTTCTGGGAAGAAATACTAGGAAGATTTGTAGAATAGACTTTAAAGAATAGGTGTATTTTTAATATTCTTTGAAGTAGGTCCACTGAGAAGGAAAGTGGACAAGGTAAGTATCTGAGGTGTTTTCTCTGACTAGAGAATGAGTATTGAAGACTCTATAAAACTTGGTCAGTTAATTTATGGTTATTTTAGCAGTATTCACAGTTATGTTATGTTCTTCAAAGGAGAGGTGTAGGAAACAATTTGGGTTATTTCTCCAAGATGTGATGTAAGCATGTAAATAAGGAAATTTAAGATATTGATTTTAAAGACTGACTTATCATGAAACTTGGGGCATACTTCTGAAATAAAAATGGGTGTTTATGAATAGGAAGAAATTGAGGAGTCATTGCACTCAAGGTTCCAGTGAGGTCAAAATAGGAGAAGAATGTGACAAGAGGTCTGAAATAAGAGGAGATTGTTGTAGATTAGTTCATTTGATTTGATGGAAAAAAAAAAAAAACAGGGTTTGATCATAAGAGTGTATAGGTGAGAAAGTGAGAATGAAGTCACTGGAAAGGTGAAGGTCAAAGAAATGAGAAATTTTTATGATTTGAGGGAAAAAAAAACAGGGTTTGATCATAAGAGTGTATAGGTGAGAAAGTGAGAATGAAGTCACTGGAAAGGTGAAGGTCAAAGAAATGAGAAATTTTTATTGTGTGTAATGTACATTGAAACTTTTAGGATGATGGCTAGAATTGGAATAGAGATGAAAATTGTGAACTATGTTATAACATGTTAAGTGAATAAGGAGAAGTAGGGTATCAACAAATGGCAGCAATAGGGAGGGATTTAAATTTCTAGTGGCATGAGCTACAAAATAATAACTTTGTTTTAAGTCTAACTATTCAATGTTATGGAATTACTTTAGTGGATTAAGATTTTTTTCAGGCATGAAAATAATGTAGTTCTGTATTTTTAACAGAACTTCTTAATACCATGTCAGAACAGCATGAATAGTATAATTTAATTTTTAAAAAATTATGAATCAAATCAGAATAATATAGACAGATAAGGTTAATCGTGATAAACCCTGTGGAGTAAGATTGTCTGATTTTTTTGTTCATTTTTATATATTGTTTAAAATATAATGAGCACACAGTATTTTGAAGTTCAGCAAAGAAACAATAAAATGCATTTTTAATTTAGAAAATAAAATATAATTAACTCTAATCTTTCATCAAGTCAATCATTTATTTTATCCATAGAAAATACAAGTTAAAATTATGAGCCATCTATACAGCTTTATGTAAATGTACAATAAGAAAATAGAAAAAGGAGTTTCAGGAAGCTTATACACCACAGTCTCAAGAAAATTTGAATGCATATTACTCAAAAATAAATAAATTTGAGCATGATTTTTTAACATAAGCTTTGTTTTTGGGAGAACTTGAACATGTAAATGTAGAAATTTGTTACTTCCTCTATTTGCCACTAAAATGTATTTTCAAATTATAGATATGTGATAGTAAACTTCTTAAAAAAATGGAAAAATTAATTAAATAAAAGTAATAAGGTTATTTTGTATCTGACAATGAATAGGGAGGAAACTCATAACCTAAAAAATTAGTTATATTCCAGATTCTGATACAGGAAATTTAGTTACGTACTCAAGAAAGAGATTACACAGAAGTGAGATTACAAATTCTAATAATACTGAAAACTAGGAATGGTAGTTACAAATATGTGGATTTCCCAAAAAGAAAAGTTTGGATTGGGGGACCTAGGGCAGAACAACATAGTCAAGTAAGCAGATTTAGGAAATTTTCTTCTATGTTATATCTCATCCTAACTTCAAGGACTGGGGGGGAGAGGAAGGGCTTGCTAATCACAGTATGTCAAATTTCAACTATTTTTATCTGAATTTTCTTTGAGACATAAAGACAGTATATGTCAGCCATCTCTGCATTCCAAAATGAGGTAACTCATGTAATTAAGGTGCTCGAAAACAGGTCTACAATTTCCTTGAGCCTCTCATTCTCCTCGTTGACAGTCTTTCATTACAATCCTTCTGACATTTTCTAATTTACTTTCTGCAGGCTATCACTGTCTCTAATTTTGGGAGCTAGCTAGCTGTGTGTTCATTCACTCATATTCTGGAGTCCTTGAAAGGATGTTACATCTTAATACTGGAGGAGTATATCCATTTTAGTAAACTCTCCCTTCTCCATCTTCATGTTCCACTGCCCCTGATCCAGCACCCTTGGGATCTAGTTCTTTATATAGTCTTTCGATTCCAGTTAGTATATGTTAGCTAGGTTTTGCATTTCCTTTGGGATATAGCCTCTTTCCTTTTTTTTCAGTCTCAGCACATCCCTTGCTTGGTTATGTAATGACTTAATCTAGTTATTAGCCTGGTGGCCAGGAATGGATGTAGAAGCGGACCCTGAGCAAGGCACACGTTGCCTTGGTGAGGAGCGGTGTCTAGCTTTAAAAGAGAGTAGTGGGCCACTTTTCCCAGTTGAGAAGGTTCAGGGGAATATGATTTAAGATTTTCCCATCTATCCACCTAGATGTCTTCCTCTAATATCTCAAGGTCCCAATCGATAGCCCTGTCCTTGGTATAGCATATCTATCTGGCTTGAGAATTTAACTATCTCTGGAACTCTACTACTCTTATCACTAAGCCCTAGCTTAGCCCTGCCAAAAAGGTTGCCAGTTTCACAGTTGGCTTTTAATCAAAAAATAATAAACTTCAACATTTCATTATTTTTTCATGAACATTGTTTGCCCCCAGATAAGCAAACCAGTTCCATTTTCCTCATATTTACCGTTTTTCCTATATTTTCCCCAAAATTGACTTGTACTCACTAGTACTATTCTCTCTGCCACTATGTTATCCCTGTTCTTCACCTGAGAAAACTTTAACCATCACATTGCTACCTTGTACCAGGGACAGTGTGTGCTCGACCTATTATCAATGGCTTTTAGTCTAAAAATCCTATCTTAGCATCTGCTCCATTGGATGCCTCCTGGTACCAACTCTTGAAAATCTGGGTGTGTGGGAAGCTGACTGAGATGGGGACTGGTACAGATAAAATGTGTTTGTGGATGCTTTCAGGATCAACCTCTGTAGGGGAAAGAAGGAGGAATAATTGGGTGGAGGGAGAAGTTGGGTTGCAAACACATTTCTTGGGAATTATGAAGTTGAGCTAGCCCTTCAGAACTGTCCACAGTTGCTGCAAGGCCAGACATTTGTACTCCTAAGTAGACCTATTATTTCCAGGGAGCATGAACTTGGGCAAGTCACCTCTTTTCAGATGAGGGCAGTTCATAAAGAAGGCTGATAGAGAGGACTGTCATCTGGCTATAGTCCCAGAAAATAGGAAAATAAGTCCTTCATTCCTGAAGAAGAATCTTAATGGCACATTAGAGCATTTGCTAGTCTCCTCTTAGTTACTCATTCGAACTGAGCGTATAACATGGTTGGGGGAGGATATTAGAAGAGGGTTGTTCAGGAAGCTGTGAGTGTTTCTGTCTCCACCTACTTCTCCCCTTACTCCTCCCTATGCACATGCTCTTTTTCCTACCACTTCCCTACAGGGTAATTTTCTTCTATTTAAAACCTAAGAAAGGGAGCTTTAATTGGTCCATGTAGAGAACTTGATGTGTATCTCCTGGAGCTCGCAGGATACTTAGACTGGTGTCTGACTCATACTGGCTAGCTGCCTTCTGTGAAGAATAAAGCAGTTAGTTATTTGGTGTTAGCTATGGCAATACATTCAGGCTCTACCATAACCCAGTCTCAAACCAGAGGTTGTTTGTCAAAAGGTGAAGAGTTATTTGCAGAGGGTGACAGAGCATTGTTTCCAAACCATAAAAGTGCACTGATATTTACCTATAGAGGCCCACCTAAAGATTCCTTACAATGCCCTATCTGTCACAGATACCTCCAGGACAATTTAGTCTGTTGGATCAGACAGCCCAACTAGCAGAGTGGATTACACTGTACCCTGGAACTATAGCAGAGCCTTCTCTTGTTCTGGGTCCACACAAAACTGTCAGCCTTTCAGATAACTTGACAGATGAGTAGAATTAGTCCACCAAGTGAAGTATGTATTTCCTTTAAAAATTCAAATAAGCCCACCAGGTGATATTCCTCTTCCTTGGGATGAAGAGCAGCCTGCTCTTCACTATGGAAAGACTACACCAAGTAATCACCAAGATGCTGAGATCGCAGGCCCCTGAATCCTTGTGGGATTTATTCCAAACCCCGTGCTATGCCTGTGTCTTACCAAATTGCTGTCTCCTTTTCACCAGGTACAGTCAGCACAGTGTTATCAGTATAGTACACAATACAATGTCCTGTGGATTGGAGAGGTAATTGAGGTCCCTAAAGGCTAGATTATGACATAGGGCTGGAGATGATGTAGTCCTGAAGAAAAAAATATGAGCTTGTATTGATAGTCCTGTCAACTGAAAGCAAGCTACTTCTAATAGTCTTTACTAGAAGGTATAGAGAAAAAGTATTCACTAAATCAGGTGTCAAAAGATACATTGATTTGTTCCAGCAATAAAATCATACTTGAAAAGCAGCTGCAATTGGAGTCAACATCCGATTAGATTTAAAATAATCCACTATAATTCTCTAAATCACATTTTACATGCACCAGCCAAATAGGTGAGTTGAAGTGGTTTACGTTAAGAATCACCATCCTTGCACCTTCAGTTCCCTGGTGATGGCACTGATCTTTGTAATCTCTCTAGGAATGTATTATTACTTTCAGTTTACTATTTTAGTAAGTAGAGGCAATTCTAGTGACTTTTACTTAGCCTTTACTATTATAATAGCATGATCTCCATAGGTCAGGGAAGTGACATGGGATTATGCAAGTTGCTGAGTATCTTTATTCCAATTGTTCATTCTGGAAGTGGAGAAACAACCAAAGTTGTAGCTGAGAGCCACTGGACCCACTATGAGGTGAACTTGAGCACTGTGAGTTTCTAGGAATTAGTGTCAGTTTAGAGCCAATGTTCAGTAATCCCAGAAAAGTCTTTTTATTTCCTCTTCCCCAAAGCACAGCCACACTGGTAAATGACTTCAGATACATTTGGGAAAATTAGAAGAAAAAATTTACAGTATAAAACTTTGGCTGTGTAGCAATGTCTTCTTCAAGAGCACTTGGCCTCCTTTGTTCAAGCTTTGGGCTTGTGAACTGACAAATTTAGGAATTGGTGAAGGAGCTATGATCCTCTCATGTTGTAATTCAAGTCAGATTCCTGTTCACCAGACCTAGTGATTTTCCATTTAGACAAATCAAGTATTTGAAGCTGGCAATCTATTTCAATTTTAGGGATGCTATGATCAACTAGCCAACACCAGTGATCTCTGATTATACTTGGCTCTGCTTCTCGTTACTGTGAATATAGTTGCCTTGTGTTTGGTAATTAAATGCTGGCCTTTTACCCTTACACAATCTACTAATCTCCATTTTATTTGGGAAGCTCAGTTTGATGATAACAGTTTTTATGGTAAGTCCAGGTCTACAGTGGGTAGCCAGCACTGAAATCTTCAAGGACACTGTTGCTCCTTCCACAGATGCTTTCCACATAGTGTTGGTGAAGAGGCCAACTCCTGGGCCCTCCAAGTAAATATTTAGGCGATTGGTGATCAGGTTCTCCTAATGTAACATTCCAATATTCCTATGTTTTCCCTTATATTGTGCCAATGATATCCTGGTATTTCAAGTTTATTTAGTATAGACCACATTTGGCTCTTGGTTTCAGTCAACAAGTCAAACAAACTTCTCCAGTCATTCCCAACTACCTGAGCTAATACATTGAATCCAAATGTTTGTAACATTCTTCATCCAAAGAGAGTCTAACTTCTTCAGTCAGGAGAAGAAAGGTTGCTTCTACTGTCAAATGAAGCTCAGCAGAATTTAGGGATTTAATGTCTCCAGTTTCACCAAAGTCAGCCTACTTGTCCCAAATCCTTTTTCAGCATCTTACTCTTTCTCAATGACTGCTCAAACTTTAATATTACAGAACCCACAATTTTGGGAATACCGTTTCCATTGTAATTCAACCATCTTTAGGATTAGACTTTTCATCTGTTTTGCAGAACTTTTGGCCCTGTCACTACAAGATGTAGTGTTTCTTTGGGGGCAGCCATCGAATCTTTCTGGTCCTTTATCCAGATCTTGGGCTGAGAATTTCAAACCCTGCATTAACGTTTTTCTCCCCAAGTTCTTCAATGCACTTAAAAGAAACCACCCATCCCAGTAAGATATATGCCTTAGTTTCACTATAATATTCAATAACTAGCTACTTGCTCTCCCAAATCTTTGCCTTCTGTAGGTACTTTAATACAGGTGTCTACAGATGATGATTAAGTATCTGATTTATCAATACTTTCCTTGGACTATGTGAGTTCTATTCACCAATGGAAATAGAGTCAGCGATACCTTTAATCTTATCAGAAACCAATTCCAGATATTTTAGAGCCAATTCTGAGAACTCTTTCCTGAGGTCTTGTTCCTCTGGAACATTCCTGTCCAGTGAAAGTATGTGAGCCACAAGTGCAAACTACCTCTGTATTGTTAAAATATTTAGTAGCCACATTAAAAATGTAAAAAATAAGGTGAAATTAATTTAAATAATTAATTTAATTTACTATATATAAAACATTATCATTTCAACATGTAGTCAATATAAAAATTATTAATGAAATGTTTTTTTTTTTTACTGCCTTTGAAATCTCGTGTATTTTATAGATGCAGCACATCTCAATTCTAACTAACCACATTTCAAGTTGCTCTACAGCCACATGTGGCTAGTGGGTTCTGTGTAGGACAGCACATATCTAGAACTCCTTCCATTCACAGTTTCTGTAACAGTTTGATTAAAGAAACAGAACAACATAAGTGATACAGAGTAAGAGATTTTTATATAAGGACTAGCATTTGCACAGTTATTGAACTTGGAATGGGTGTCTCTGTGATGCTTTGATATTGAGAGTGAAACCATTAGCTATTAGCCATTAGGTATCAGTCAGATCAGTAGTAGAAAAGAAAGCTGGATACATACAATACCTAGGATAAGGGACCCACTACAGTGAACTGGAAGCAGCATCATTCTCTCTGTCTCCAATTACTGCAGGGAAAACCGGCAGGGGAAGCTGCAGCCCTCTACCACGACTTGCACACTCATCTGGCCCAAAACTATAAGAAGCTGGAAGGAGGCTCCCCATATCATCAAAATGAGATTGCAGATTGGTGAGTACAAGTGTGAGATGCCACAATGCATGGTACTCTACACTAATCTTCTGAGCATAAAAAATATGGCTGCTGCTTCATTTCTACCTTCCAAATTCATTCAAATTTTACTTGTGGCCAATATGAATCTAGAACCATACAGTAAAGGAAATTATGAAACATTCTCATCCTGGTTAAGGTGACACAATAATAAACCACTTCAACTATGTTATATTAAAATTTTTTAATTAACAAGTTGAGAAATAAAATTTATATGCAATATCACAGGAAAGATTAATATCACTAGTCATTTATAAAACAATATTAACCACCAGTGAGTAAACTGAACAATAATCATTCTCAAAAAATAAAAGAAAGCTATGAAGGGTCACAAAAACAGAGCCTCGTTTCTAATAAAAAATAATACAAAAGAAAAATATATAGCTAACAATTATGTATTTTTTGCGGTCAGAGTGCTATGAACATGCTGTTGCTGGGTGGCATAAAAATTGGTATAAAATTGACAATATATAATTTTGTAAAATGTCTCATGGCTTTAAAATGTTTCTATACTGTAGTAATTCCATTTATTTGTTATTCATATTTTAAAATGTATAAATTTTAAAAATATCCAAAGCAAAAGAATAATCATATAAAATACTTATAAAATGTGTAAAAGTGATAAAAGCCAGATACATCACCATGTGTACAGTTATAGTATGGTTCCAGTTTTTAAAAATAAACATTATAATGGCATATTTCTCTGCTTGGAAAAAGAATCTTGGAAGGAAATATTTTTAAGATGTTAACAGATATTGTAAGTTATATTTAATTAATTTATTATACTTTCTTCTTTTTTCTAACATTTTTGAGATTTTCATGTGATTACTAAACTCTAAAGACTAATCAGTATCGTTAAAATGTTTACATTAATTTAACGGCGTTTTCTCAAACTGTTCTGTAAGCACCAGATAGAGTTACATCCTTTTTTTAAAAGAAATAATGGATCATAGGTAATGCTTTAGTGTATACTCTCAATAAGTTTTCTAAAGTATTTGTGCCAATTTATACTTCTACCAACATTTAATGAGAATTCCAATTGCTATACACTCTTGGTAATTCTCAGTGTAGTCAGTCCTTTTCGTTTTAGCCATTCTTGTGGGTGTGCAGTGGTAGTTCACAGGTGTTAGTTTGCACTTTGCTGAGAAGTAATTAAGTTGATCACCATTTCATATGCATACAAGCAATTCACATATCCTCTTTTGTGAAAGTATTTTTCAAATCCTTTGTCTATTTTTATAGAGTTTTCTGTCTTTTTTTATTGTAGGAGATTTTTTATGTGTTGGATACAAGTCCATCTCATGTATATGTATTGCAAAAAAAAAAAAAACCTTCTCCCCTTCTATATCTTGCGTTTTCATTTTCTATTTTTTTAATTGAAAATAATATCTTAATTTTAAAATAGTTCAACTTATACTGTTTCTTTACGGTTAGTGCTCTTCATGATTAATATCCTATTTAAGAAATCTTTGCCTATTCTAAGGTCAGGAAGATATTTTTATATGTTATCTTCTAGAAGCTTTACTATTTGCCTTTCACATTGAGGTCTATGATCCATCGGACTTGATTTTTGTATATCACGTGAGGTTTCCCTAAATGGATTACTTTGATTAAGCATTGTTTATTTTTCAGATTCCATTTCATTGCAGTAGTGATTTTGCCTTAAATTAGATGGCTATGTATGTGATGTCTCATTGTGACTTTGATTCCCATGTCCCTGATGATTAGTAATGTTGAGCACCTTTTCATGTACCTGTTGTCCATCTGTATGTCTTGTTTAGAAAAATGTCGACTCAAATATTCTATCCAGATTATTTTGTTTTTGCTATTGTATGAGTTCTTTATATGTTATAGATATTAGTTCCTGATCAGATATATGATTTGCAAATATTTTCTTCCATCCCATGGGTTGCCTTTTCTTTTAGTTGATGGTTTCCTTTGCTGTGCAGAAGCTTTATAGGTTGATGTAGTTCCATTTGTTTATTTTTGCTTTTGTTGCTTTTGCTTCTGGTGTCAAATCCAAAATATCATTGCCAAGACTGTGAAGGGCTTACTGCCTATGTTCTTTTCTAGGAGTCTTATGGTTTCAGGTCTTATGGTCAATTCTTTAATCCATTTGAGTTTATTTTGTTTCTGGTATAAAGTAACAACCATTTCTGACACATAATGGATCAATTTCTTAACTTCAGGTTAAAATTTTCATGGAAATCTGAATATCTGTTCATTCCCCCCACTACTTAGTGATTACTGATTCTTTTGTTATGTGTGAAACTTCAGTTAAAATATATGGAAGATTGAGTAAAGATCCCAGATTTCACAATATATGATAATATATGTATATATCATTTAACTTTTAGCTGGAAACTGGGAGAGAAGGGAAGAATTATTTTCAGTATATAAATTAATAAATACATAGTCTGATGTATTATATATGAGTAAATGGCTTAATTTCAGTGCAATAAATTGAGTGATTTTAAGGAACATAAAAAGCACACAGAAATGCAAAGTTATGAGTACAGAGGAACATACTAGACTATTTTGACCTCCCACACCAATTTGTTCACATCCTTGCCTCTACTGTTTCTCTCTCAGCCATGCTATTTTATCATGGTCCAAAATGCAGGGTTTACCTCTCTTGTAAGATAATCTTGTTATAGACAATCTAGTTATTGAATGTTTTCAGCTCAGGAAAGTGTTGTTAATGGCTCTTTGTGGCATTTCAAATCCATCATATATATATGAGACACAAAAATTTTTCTTTCCTCAAACTTATGGTGATTACTTTGTCTAGAAGTCATAGTGTTTCACAGAAAACAAAACAAACAAACAAACAAACAAAAACTTGCTTACCTGGTAAAGCTTTCTCAACTCTTTTCTCTTGTTACTTTTCCTTAAAAAGAAAAAGGGTTTGATCGACAGAGGATTTATTCTAACAACCAGTGTCTTTCTCACTTAGAAGGACATTTTTATAGCATTTTTTGAGCAACATTATCTTATATCAGACTGATGTGACAAAATAGGACGTTTCAAAACAGCTTCGATATATAAACTTAAATGCTGCTTATTATCATCCCTCCAAAGTGTTTTCCACCTGAAATAAAAAGGTACATTCTAAGCTTGTTCATAGAAGGAAAAGGCTTATGTTTAGTATCGAAGGAGAACTTAAAGCTTGATCTTTCAGATAATTCAAAAGACACACTACAGTTCCACAAGGAATACTTCTCCAGATAAGTTTACTTACTGTCAGGATAAATGGTGTATTTGAAGGAAAGGGTAATAGCAGGTGTGAGAGCAGAAACTGTGAGTTTGATTCTGTGTCAGGGATCACAGGGAAGGTCTGCAGTTAGTACACAACAGAGGCAATCAGTTCAAGTTCAGAGAGAGAGTGGGAAAGAGAAATACAAAAGAAAAGACTCTAATAAGTAGAGGGCTTCAAGAAAGCACTGTATATGACACTACCAATACACGCTGCTGGTTCTATTCTATTCAGGGTGAAAGCCCACATTGCTGACATTCACAGGTGCTTCCTACTTTGTGGTCCTGAAGCACTTTGAAATGTGTGTGCTGGCTCATTTCTCCTAGTGCTTTGTTTATGGTCAGCTGGAAGAGTCGGACATGAGAACTAATAATTTCATTGAAACTATCTTTTTCTTCTGTTTCCTTAACACCTAACTTGCATTGTATTAGATCATCTAATCCTTAACCTTTCTTTGTTTAAATTTGTTTTTCTTTATTTTAAATTATATCTGATTTAAAACTCAGATTTTTTCCCTTTCTCCTTGAATAGGTTAGAGGGATATGGCTGGAGGCATATCTGAGAGGAGAAAGATATGATTTTAGTTAAGGCTACCAAGCAGACTTTTGTTTACCTGAGTAATGGATACTTCGTGAAGAGGAGAAGTGAATTGTTTAAACGAAAGGAAGGATTTTGGAGGCTTAATAAAGAGGAGATAAAGCACATGACAGGACAGAAGAATCTGAGTAAGAATAGGAAATTCTAATGGAGAATTTAAGTACATTTTGCTATATGGTGTATAGTGTAAAATTTCTTATCTATTGCCTTACAGAATCTTCAGTAAGATATCTGCTTTTTATTGATCCATTTTGAAACTGAAATTGCTTTAGGACCTGTATCCAAGTACCAAGTCTTGAGTCAAGATGGGTGTTGAGAGAAAACAGGCAGACCACAAGAATATTGTTAAAACCATTTTATGGGCTTCCCTGGCGGCGCAGCGGTTGAGTCCACCTGCCAATGCAGGGGACACAGGTTGGTGCCCCGGTCCGGGAAGATCCCACATGCCGCAGAGCGGCTGGGCCCGTGAGCCATGGCCGCTGGGCCTGCGCATCCGGAGCCTGTGCTCCGCAACAGGAGAGGCCACAACAGTGAGAGGCCCGCGTACTGCAAAAAAAAAAAAAAAAAAAAAAAAAAAAAAAGTTACTAAAACTTTCAAAATGACAGAGATTTATAATGATATCTTGTTTTTTCTATAACAAAATATTAACTAAAATTAATCAAATCAAGTTTTAGAGTCTAGAAACTACATCTTCCAGTTAACTTGACAATTTGAGATGATATCCTTCTAAGGAATAAAATCATTTTTTACATACCAGACAATTGTGATGATAGATTTCTATTCTAATTTTTCATTTAGTTTATATCAAAGCAATGGTAATGAGAAAAGTCTAGTGGTAATGATAGTAATGAATTTGCCTGCATAATTACTGTCACAGGTATAAAATCAATTGAAATTAGCAAATATATTCTTTACTATTTTTTCATGTCATTGTTGAAAAGGAAAAGGCAAGGAAGGGAGAAAGGCAGTGAAATAAAGGCAGGAGGCTCAGACAGAGAAATACAGTTCTTTTAAAATATGTCATTGCCAGATATTGCCTCTTGTTATGGACTGAATGTCTGTTTCCCCCACCTCAAATCCATCTGTTGAAGCTCTGGCCTCCAGTGTGACAGTATGTTGAGGTGGCAGCCTTTGGAGGTAATTAGATTTAGGTGAGGTCATGAGAGTGGGGTTCTCATGACGGGATTAGCATCCTTAGCAGAAGAGACTAGACAACTAGTTCTCTCTCTCAGCCATGTGGGGCTACAATGAGAAGTCAGCCACCTGCAAGCCAGAAAGAATACTTTCCAGCCTCTAGAACTGTGAGAAATAAATATCTGTTGATTAAACCATCTAGTTTGTGGACTTTTGTTATAACAGTTCAAGTTGACTAATGCACCTCTTAAGGGTCAGACTTTAAAAATGTGCATAAACCACTGGGCAACTTCTTGAGTCAGACGCTGCAAGTCAGTGAAACATTCTGAAAAAACATTAAAATACTGGTAGATATTAAACAGCTGACAGGTTTGTTGAAGGAAAAAGTCATTGTGCTCCATGGAAAGGTAAGGACTCTGCATCTTACTTCCATATCCTTGGACCTAGCACAATGCTCATCTCAGAAATATATGTCCTCAAAAAGATTCTGTGAATGAATGAATGATATTTCTGTTATTGTATATAATATCCAGTCCAAATAAAAATGGCTGCCTATTGACTTTCAGATAATTAGCAAAATTTAAGAACCTTTTATATTGCAAAATAATGACTGATGAATGTTTGCCTTTATTAACCAATTTAGGAGGCCCCAATGTTCATTTAAATATACACAAATGAGTGCGTGTGTGTGCGTGTGCCTACATGTGTGTGTGGCTAAATACCCATGACTTAATAGTCAGAGAACTCTTCGTTACTCAGGTCATATATGTGTACTTTTCATAGATTATTACCTTTATCTAAAGCCCCTTTCCCTTTTTCCTTACCTTTGTCTTCTTCTGCAAATAACCAAGAAACACTGTTTAGTGAGAATATAGGAGATGCCTGATAATTAAAATTTAGGATATAGTTGCAAACACTACCTGAAAATATGGACACTTTTAAAATTCTAAACTTTTTTGTAGTATTAGCATAGATGCAGAAAAGTTCACTAATAGTAAGTGTACATCTTCATAAATTTTAACCCATCAAACAAACAAACAAACAAACAAACCCAACATCTAACCACATCCATGTGAAGAAACAGGACATTACCAGAATCCCAGGGTCTCCTCATGCCCAATTCATGCCCCAAGAGTCACCTCTAGCTTACTGTTTATGGCCGGGTTTCAACTTTACATGAACAGGATGATTGAGTGACATCCACGTTATGTCTGTGAGATCCAACTACGTGTCATGTATAGCTGCAGATTCTTCACTTTCATTACTGTATAGTATTCCATTGGATGAATATATAGCACAATTTATCCATTCTAGTGTTGATCACACTTTGTTTGTTTTTATTTTATCTGTATTAAAAATAGTGTTTATACATGTACTATATATATCTTATGTATATACTTTACATATGTATATTTTGAGCATTGTTTGGCTTTTATGAATTTTTTTTTTTACAGTTTTTTTGAGAATGTATACCTATATACCTTTGGGAGAGGAGTTGTTAGTGCAAAACTATGTGTATGATCAACTTAATAGTAAGCTTAGCAAAAAGTTTCCAAAGTAATTGGCCCAAATTATACTCCCACCAGCAGCATGAGATGGTTCAGGTTTGTAGTAGGACTTGAACATTATATAAATTCTAATTTTGATCTTTAAATCTGTCTAGCCATAATCATCTTCTTTCCTCCCAGTCATAAGTTAGGAAAGTAAAAATTGGCAAATGTTCCTAAAAGAGGGAGACCTAAAACTTCATTAAATTCTGAAAGTTGTTTAATAGAAATATAATTTTTCAGCTTATTTGGCTGTTTTTTAATTTTAATCATTTGATTAAAATGGAGCAGATCTAATGAATTATTCAGAGCAATAACAACACAATTATCTTAATTCTATTTTTTTCTTCTCTATGAAATATCACACACAGACCTTTATCTAGATCCTGAACACCTGCCAAATAAGTCATTATTAGTGTTCTGCTAAAAGCCCCCCCAGAAGAAAAAAAAACAATACATATTCATAAACAAACAAAATTAGAAGTCAGTGTTCTGAAAAAGGAGTGCTTGAACAACACCATGATCTTAAGCTTTACAGAACATATCATTGTACTCAGTGTAGGAGGTGAAGACAAGAGGCAATTTATTCTGCAGCTGGTTTCAAAATAAACACAGCAAAGAAAGATAAGGAGTGAAAGAGGGATAAATCCTCCAGTAGCAAACTTGATGGACAGACAGGCTGCCATTAACAATGCTGCTGCCTTTGTAAGTACAGAGTGATGTGGAGATACCCTGGCATTTATACTGTAGACATGGTCCTTAAAGATTTTACACCTCCAATTCCTTAGAATTATCGGCTATCTCCAGCCTGTCAGTCATCCAAGCAATCTTAGATTTTTAGCTCACAGGCCAGGCAGATTATTGACAAAGCAATCCAGGGTGATATAACACACCCTGACAAACAGCAGTGAGGGGATTGTGTTTACCATGTTCACTGCACCAATTCAGCTAAATTAATTCTTAACACTGAAAGTAAACTTTCTCTTGATAACCATTCACCCCCTACCAGTGTTGTTTTGCTCCACAGCACTAGCTCAAGTGGAAGTGTAATAGTGCCCTGATGTAAGCAATTTAATCTGGTGGGGACTAATAGAAACAAGAAAGGTATATGTCTCCACAGCAAGAAGGCTAATGAGGACATCTGTAAATAAAAAAACCTCTAGGTTAGAATCACGTTAAGGATTTGACTTAAGTACACAAAAGTAGGAGATTTCTAAATTAGGTCTGCCATTCTGTCTTTAGCTTACCCCTTCATCTGCAGAAATTGAATACATACAACTCAAGTCTAAAAAGCAAAGGTGACAAAACAATAACCATAGAACAAACAAAAGACACAAAAAGCGATCTAATAAAATTTATCCCAGGCAGCTGTTTTACATTGTATTTTTGCCCAAAGGAAGTTTTAGTGTTTGAGTAATAAATTCTTACAGCAGGGGCAAGGAGAGTTTGGAGGGGCAAAAAATAAATTTCGAAGGCAAAACATCAGCACACCCTTAAGTTTAGCAGTCATTTCAGGCACTGCTAACATTCAGAGCTAATTTTTTGAACTATGCTAATTTTAAAATGTATGTTACCTATTAAATCACTTACAGAACATAGGTGCCATGTGTAATTGCTATGTTGAAATCATTTCTCTGTCTGTCTCATAGTTTGGACTTGTAAAGCTAATTTTAATAGCATTAGACTAAAATTCACATGTTTTTCATGGAGAATTCTAATGCTGTAGTAATTACATGAAAATATTTTGTCTTTCAAATGCTTTTGAAGTATCTTTGGATGTATATTTATTTACAGAACTGTCTAAATTTCATGAATGTAACATGAATATTGACTTTCTTCTAAACTAGGAGTTGAATATAACTTCTATTGTATCAATGGAGAATTTTTATAAAATACATGAATAAATTTATTTAAAATATATTTATGTCTTTTCCACAATCACAACATAATAGCTAAAAACTTAAAAAATATTAAAAATCTTAAAATCAAAGAAATCAAGTGACTCACTAAAATTTCATCATCTTAGCTTCATCTCTTTCCATTTTTGGTGACATGTAGAACTTTTTGCTCATGCATTTATTTTAGAATCTGGTTCCTGTCTTTCCTTTTAAATCCGACCTGGACAAGTACCCCATATATTGAATAACCTCCAACACACTGACCTTGCTGCTCTTTCTCATAATTGCCAACTTCGTTGCCACCCCAAGGTTTTTATGTCTGCTGCTGCCACCCCCAGGTTTTTGCATGATGAGACTCTTCACAGGAGGTGCTGGAATATTACCTTCTCCAAGATACCTTTACTAACCCCCTGATTAAAAGACCATCTTTCATTCTTCTTCTATCCCCTTACGCTGCTTTATTTTCTTTATGAAACATATCACTACTCAAAATCAGACAGTTGATTAACCTATTCACTTGTTACCTATTCCCTACACTAGGATATAAGGTT
>NW_006797638.1:2798214-2816300 GCF_000442215.2 Lipotes vexillifer
ATATAAGGTTTGTGGTGACTGGATCTTTGTCCTACTGTCACTAGGGTATGTCTACCACTGAGGGGGTTTCCGCATAATTCTGTCAAAAGAATGAGGAGCTGATTCCGATAATGTCAGTGGAAATGTGCGGTAAAAAAAAAATTGGGATTGCACGTTTTACACAATTTACTAGATTGTAGAAAGCAAGAGAGAATAAGATCAAGATTACTATGTTTTCTATCATATTTACTTATCACAGTAGATAAAACAATATGTAAAACTTGTCTGGGGGGAGAATATGGTAAATTAGGCTTTGGACATATGTTGAGGCATCAAAGAGACATTCATAGAAACATATCCTTAGACAGAAAAGGATTCGAACAGTGGTTCTCCATTAGAGGCTATTTTGGCCCCAGGAGATATTTGGCAATGTCTAGAGACAATTTTGTGTGTGTGTATGTGTGGTACAATTGGGGGTTGCTACTGGTATCTAATAGGTAAAGGCTAGAGATATTGCCAACCACCCTGCAATGTACAGGACAGCTCCCCACGATAAAGTGTTGTTTGGCTCAATAGTGGTAATGTCAATAGTGGTAATATTGAAGAACTCTGAGTTAGAGATACAGATAGATGTGAGACATCTAAAAGAGATGGTTGATAAAATGAGGGTGGATAAACTATATAAAAGAATGATTGCAGATAGCTGATAGGACTAATTGATATTTATCTAGCACTTACTATCAGACATAGTTCTAAGCATTTTACATATTAACTCATGTAATCATAAAGCAATCCTATGAGATAGATAACAGCAACCATTATTTTACAGACGAAAACACATAAAGTGTAGCAACTTGCTCAAAACCATAAAGCTAGAAAATGTTAGTACTAAGATTCAAAAGCAGGTAATTAGATTCTAGAGGTCAAATATAACTTTTGAAAATTACTGTCTTTTACAGTAAAAGTTTTAAAAAAAAAAGCCAGCAATGCAGATAGAAAAAACTGGGTAGAAGCTCAGAAAGCAACCTGAAGTTGTAGAAGCCCAAAAGTATTTCAAAAAGCAGCTAATATCCCATGGTGTCAGATGCTAAATGGAGCAAAAAAAAAGAAATGTCATGGGAATTGGCAAATGGTCATTGGTGACCTTCTTGGAGAACAAGAACAGGAAGTGACATTCATGTCAACAGTCAGAATATTGTCTGTTCTGAAGGAAATGTATTGTTCAGTAGTTTGAGGGAGTATCAGGATTGAGGCAAAGATGTTTTAAGCTCAAGAATCTCAGTTTGGGGAAGCAGAAAATAGACTGAGTGCCAAGTGTTTGGGACTAAAATTTGGCCTGTGAGGTTGTAGAAAGCTTGGAGAAGGTAAGAAGAATCAACCTGAAGTACATTTTTAAAATGTGAGGCAAATGCCCAGATGAAATATAAAAGCATGAGTTTTAAAAAACCTGAAACATCCACTTCCCTTCCTTTTCTATAAAGATGTAATTGATACTGAACACTGCCTGAGACTGAGCTGGGCATGGGCTATGACAAAATGTAACTGGCATAGGAACATCTCAGTTGAGCTAAATATTATTGTTGAAATGACTGGTTATAGGATGAGATGGCTGAGAAGATGGTTGAACGAAGTTGGCTACGTGAGGTCAAGGTTCTGGGGATGGTTAGGGGAAATAAGAGTTGAGATTGGGGGTACTGAGAGATCAAAAATGGAGAGGGCTGTAGCTCAAAAAACCCCATTTTCATATTTTTTCCAACCAGAAACTAGCTAACTATGAAGAACGTTACTAGCTATGAAGAATGTTTCCTTAGTAAAAATTATAAAGCCCATTAAAAATAACAGCAAATTTCCATCTATGAAATTTATGGATAAGACAACAGTTTAAAATTTTGATCTAGAACCCTCCTACTTAAAGTGTTCTCTGACAAGCAGTGTTCTCATCACCTGGGGTGGGTATCACTTGTTAGACATGCAGAATCTTGGATCCCATCTCAGATTTATTGAATCAGAGCCTGCTTTTCCCAAGACGTCCTGTGATTTGTATATCCATTAAAGTTCCATAAGCACTTATGTAGATTCATACTGATTTTTCTTCTATTTTGTTCTAAGCCATGGATCCTACTTGTGAAATATAATATTATGTGACTCTAAGATAGTATAGTTGAGTTGGAGATAGGGACATGTCTAATGCCATGTCTTTTCACTGATCAACACTGCCCTCTCAGAAATTTCTAGTTTTCTGCAGAAAACAGTTTGCAAACCACTGGCTGAGGATGTTTCAGGATCCTTAATTATGGACTCACATGTTGTAATCAGGGACACCATGCTTGCTGTGTGACATTGGTCTGGCCACATGGAATGCTGAGTTTCCCCCATTCCTCACCAATACATAGTTTATAATTGATGTGCTGTTGATGCAATGACAGTTCCTCTTTCCTATTTTGAGAGCTGTTAGACTTTAAAGTTAATATGTAAATTGTTTTATTTTTCACCTGATCTATGGACTTTATTTGCATTTCACCAGTTTTTCCTGAATGTCCACTTTCTGTTCCAGACCCGAGCCAGAGAACCACATTACATTTAGTTACCTTGGTTCCCCAGACTCTTCTGGCCTGTGGAAGAGTTTCAGGCTTTTCTTGTTTATCAGAACCTTGACAGTCTCAAGGAGTACTAGCTAAATATCGTGCAGTACCATCACCTAAGTCTAGGTTTATTGTTGTTGTTGTTGTTTTCTTGCACTAGTCTGGGGTTATGAACTTTTGGAAAGAACAGCAGAGATATAAAGATCTCTTCATATCATATGTCAGAGGGACTTAATATCCACAGGGCATCACTGATAATGTTAGCCTTCATGGCTTGGTTAACGTTGTGTTTGCCAGGTTTCTCCACTGTAAAGTTACTATTTATCTCTCTTCTATTCTTGTATTTGGAAATGAGTCACTATATCTCAAGGGTGGGGAATGAAGTGCCACTTCCTAGAAGGTAAATTATCAAGTATGTAAATTTTTTTTTTTAGTTATTTCTGAGATATACATTTAAAGGTAATAACTAGAATTATGACTTAGAACATTATACCAGAACATATAAGATTTTTAGAAATTTCATGTAATGTCTGAAACATTTATATTAAGATAGTTCCATACAAATAACCCCCAAAAAGTTTAGTATTAGTTGTTTTTTTGTTTCTTTGTTTGTTTATACTGCAGGTTCTTATTAGTCATCAATTTTACACACATTAATGTATACATGTCAATCCCAATCACCCAATTCAGCACACCACCATCCCCATCCCACCATGGTTTCCCCCATTGGTGTCCATACGTTTGTTCTCTACATGTGTCTCAACTTCTGCTGTGCAAACCAGTTCATCTGTACCATTTTTCTAGGTTCCACATACATGCGTTAATATACGATATTTGTTTTTCTCTTTCTGACTTACTTCACTCTGTATGACAGTCTCTAGATCCATCCACGTCTCAACAAATGACTCAATTTCATTCCTTTTTATGGCTGCGTAATATTCCATTGTATATATGTACCACATCTCTCTAGCCATTCGTTTGTCAATGGGCATTTAGGTTGCTTCCCTAACCTGGCTATTGTAAATAGTGCTGCAATGAACATTGGTGTGCATGTGTCTTCTTTTGAATTATGGTTTTCTCTGGGTATATGCCCAGTAGTGGGATTGCTGGAACATATGGTAATTCTATTTTTAGTTTTTTAAGGAACCTCCATATTGTTCTCCATAGTGGCTGTATCAATTTACATTCCCACTAACAGTACAAGAGGGTTCCCTTTTCTACACACCCTCTCCAGCATTTGTTTGTAGATTTTCTGATGATGCCCATTCTAACCGGTGTGAGGTGATACCTCATTGTAGTTTTGATTTGCATTTCTCTAATAATTAGTGATGTTGAGCAGCTTTTCATGTGCTTCTTGGCCATCTGTATGTCTTCATTGGATAATTGTCAATTTAGGTCTTCTGCCCATTTTTGGATTGGGTTGTTTCTTTAATATTGAGCTGCATGAGCTATTTATATATTTTGGAGATTAATCCTTTGTCCGTTGATTCTTTGCAAATATTTTCTCCCATTCTGAGGGTTCTCTTTTTGTCTTGTTTATGGTTTCCTTTGCTGTGCAAAAGCTTTGAAGTTTCACTAGGTCTCATTTGTTTATTTTTATTTTTATTTCCATTACTCTAGGAGGTGTATCAAAAAAGATCTTGCTGTGATTTATGTCAAAGAGTGTTCTTCCTGTGATTTCCTCTAAGAGTTTTATAGTGTCTGGTCTTACATTTAGGTCACTAATCCATTTTGAGTTTATTTTTGTGTATGATGTTAGGGAGTGTTATAATTTCATTCTTTTACATGAAGCTGTCCAGTTTTCCCAGCACCACTTATTGAAGAGACTGTCTTTTCTCCATGGTATATCTTTGCCTCCTTTGTCATAGATTAGTTGACCATAGGTGCATGAGTTTATCTCTGGGCTTTCTATCTTGTTCCATTGATCTATGCTTCTGTTTTTGTGCCGGTACCATATTGTCTTGATTACTGTAGCTTTGTAGTATAGTCTGAAGTCAGGGAGTCTGATTCCTCCTGCTCCGTTTTTTCCCCTCAAGACTGTTTTGGCTATTCGGGGTCTTCTGTGTCTCCATACAAATTTTAAGATGATTAGTTCTAGTTCTGTGAAAAATGCCAGTGATAATTTGATAGGGATTGCATTGAATCTGTAGATTGCTTTGGGTAATATAGTCATTCTCACAATATTGATTCTTCCAATCCAAGAACATGGTGTATCTCTCCATCTGTTGGTATCATCTTTAATTTCTTTCATTAGTGTGTTATAGTTTTCTGCATACAGGTCTTTTTTCTCCTTAGGTGGGTTTATTCCTAGGTAGTTTATTCTTTTTATTGCAATGGTAAATGGGAGTGTTTCCTTAATTTCTCTTTCAAATTTTTCATCATTAGTGTATAGGAATGCAAGAGATTTCTGTGTATTAATTTTGTATGCTGCTACTTTACCAAATTGATTAGTAGTTTTCTGGTGGCATTTTTAGGATTCTCTATGTATAGTATCATGTCATCTGCAAACAGTAACAGCTTTACTTCTTCTTTTCCGATTTGGATTCCTTTTATTTCTTTTTCTTCTCTGATTGCTGTGCCTAGGACTTCCAAAACTATGTCGAATAATAGTGGTGAGCGTGGACATCCTTGTTTTGTTCCTGATCTTAGAGGAAATGCTTTCAGTTTTTCACCATTGAGAATGATGTTTGATGTGGGTTTGTTGTATATGGCCTTTATTATGTTGAGGTAGGTTGCCTCTATGCCCTCTTTCTGAAGAGTTTTTATCATAAATGTGTGTTGAATATTGTCAAAAGCTTTTTCTGCATCTATTGAGATGATCATATGGATTTTCTTATTCAATTTGTTAATATGCTGTATCACATTGATTGATTTGCATATATTGAAGAATCCTTGCATCCTTGGGATAAATCCCACTTGATCATGGTGTACGATCCTTTTAATGTGTTGTTGGATTCTGTTTGCTAGTATTTTGTTGAGAATTTTTCCATCTATATACATCAGTGATATTGGTCTGTAATTTTCTTTTTTTTTGTAGTATCTTTGTCTGGTTTTGGTATCAGGGTGATGGTGGCCTCATAGACTGAGTTTGGGAGTTTCCCTTCCACTGCAATTTTTTGGAAGAGTTTGATAAGGATGGGTGTTAGCTCTTCTCTAAATGTTTGATAGAATTCACCTGTGAAACCATCTGGTCCTGGACTTTTGTTTGTTGGAAGATTTTTAATCACAGTTTCAATTTCATTACTTGTGATTGGTCTGTTCATATTTTCTGTTTCTTCCTGTTTCAGTCTTGGAAGGTTATACCTTTCTAAGAATTTGTCCATTTCTTCCAGTCTGTCCATTTTATTGGCATAGTGTTTCTTGTAGTAGTCTCTTAGGATGCTTTGTATTTCTGTGGTGTCTGTTGTAACTTCTCCTTTTTCATATCTAATTCTATTGATTTGAGTCCTCTCCCTCTTTTACTTTTTTTTTTTTTTTTTTTGCGGTACGCAGGCCTCTCACTGTTGTGGCCTCTCCCGTTGCGGAGCACAGGCTCTGGACGTGCAGGCTCAGCAACCATGGCTCACGGGCCCAGCTGCTCTGCGGCATGTTGGATCTTCCTGGACCGGCACACGAAGCCGTGTCCCCCACATCGGCAGGCAGACTCTCAACCACCGCACCAGCAGGGAAGCCCTCTCCCTCTTTTACTTGATGAGTCTGGCTAATGGTTTATCAATTTTGTTTATCTTCTCAAAGAACCAGCTTTTAGTTTTATTGATCTTTGCTTTTGTTTTCTTTGTTTCTATTTCATTTATTTCGTCTCTGATCTTTATGATTTCTTTCCTTCTCCTAACTTTGGGTTTTGTTTGTTCTTCTTTTTCTAGTTCCTTTAGGTGTAAGGTTAGATTGTTTACTTGAGATTTTTTTTGTTTCTTGAGGTAGGCTTGTATAGCTATAAACTTCCCTCTTATAACTGCTTTTGCTGCATACCATAGGTTTTGGATCGTCGTGTTTTCATTTGTCTCTAGGTATTTTTTGATTTCCTCTTTAATTTCTTCAGTGATCTCTTGGTTGTTTAGCAACGTATTTTTTAGCCTCCATATGTTTGTGTTTTTTATGTTTTTTTTCCCTGTAATTCATTTCTAATCTTATAGCGTTGTGGTCGGAAAAGATGCTTGTTATGATTTCAATATTCTTAAATTTACTGAGGCTTGATTTGTGACCCAAGATGTGATCTATTCTGGAGAATGTTCCATGTGCACTTGAGAAGAAAGTGTAGTCTGTTGTCTTGGGATGGAGTGTCCTATAAATATCAGTGAAATCTATCTGGTCTGTTGTGTCATTTAAATCTTCTGTTTCCTTATTTATTTTCATTTTGTATGATGTGTCCATTGGTGTAAGTGAGGTGTTAAAGTCCCCCACTGTTATTATGTTACTGTTGATTTCTTCTTTTAGAGCTGTTAGCAGTTGCCTTATGTATTGAGGTGCTCCTGTGTTGAGTGAATATATATTTATAATTGTTATATCTTCTTCTTGGATTGATCCCTTGATCATTATGTAGTGTCCTTCCTTGTCTCTTGTAACATTCTTTATTTTAAAGTCTATTTTATCTGATATGAGTATAGCTACTCCAGCTTTCTTTTGATTTCCATTTGCATGGAATATCTTTTTCCATCCCCTCACTCTCAGTCTGAATGTGTCCCTAGGTCTGAAGTGGGTGTCTTGTAGACAGCATATATATGGGTCTTGTTTTTGTATCCATTCAGCAAGCCTGTGTCTTTTGGTTGGAGCATTTAATCCATTCATGTTTAAGGTAATCATTGATATGTATGTTCCTATGACCATTTTCTTAATTGTTTTGGGTTTGTTTTTGTAGGTCCTTTTCTTCTCTTGTGTTTCCCACTTAGAGAAGTTCCTTTAGCATTTGTTGTAGAGCTAGTTTGGTGGTGCTGAATTCTTTTATCTTTTTCTCGTCTGTAAAGCTTTTGATTTCTCCACTGAATCTGAATGAGATCCTTGCTGGGTAGAGTAATCTTGGTTTTAGGTTCTTCCCTTTCATCACTTTAAGTATATCATGCCTCTTCCTTCTGGCTTGTAGAGTTTCTGCTGATAAATCATCTGTTAACCTTATCTCAGTTCCCTTGTATGTTGTCATTTTTCCCTTGCTGCTTTCAATAATTTTTCTTTGTCTTTAATTTTTGCCAGTTTGATTACTATGTGTCTTGGCATGTTTCTCCTTGGTTTTATCCTGTATGGGACTCTCTGTGCTTCCTGGACCTTAGCTTAATCTCTGCATTCCCAGTATTAATTAATCACAATGCCTGGTATGCAGTACGCATTTCCTAGGTATTCGCTTTTTGAATAAACTAGTTATTTTTTTTATAAAATAAAAAGTGTCACAGATCACATGGCCTTTTAGTTTCCAAAAGATTAATTCTCCTCCAGTGGGTAAATTAAAAAGATTCATTAGGTGCCAGGAGTTTTTAGAGTCCATACCAAACATATTGACCGAACAATCCCATTAAGTCCTCAGAACTTGTCCAAGCTAACCTATTCATTAGATTCTATAATTTGTTATTTATTATTTTATAAAATGAACATTGATTTAACAATGTGTTGCTGTAGCAACTAAAAATATAAACTCTATGTCAAATTATTAAGTGGAACTATGAAAGACTGATATTAATTTCACTAAAATTATATATCTCATTATATCAAAATCTATGTAGACAGATCTGTGTAATGACCTCTTTTGAGTAGTTTACTGCCAGTGACTCATTCTTAAGGATAATGATAATTAATTTACAGAATAACTCAGAGGTCATGGAAACATTTTAATGGTGGTATATTTTGGAATTCAAACTACTATTTTCCCTATATTGACTATATTTAAAACAAACAAATGATAATCTGTGTATATATAAGCATATATATGTATTTACATACAATAATAATATAAATACTGGCATGTTTCTTGATCCATTATTATGATATATGCAAATATATACATGCATATATACAATTAAGCCTTTGTACAAACAAAACTGAAAAAAAAGATGCCTTATTTTATGATACAATTTCATATAGGAAATCTCTCCATGTGTCACAAGGTTAATGTAAAGGAAAATTTCTGTTATTTCTGACCTCTGAATAATTTTCTAGTGTGATCAGGAATAATGAAAAATGCTATAAATCCCTTTAAAGCAATATGTTCTTGAATTGATTACCATTGCTCACAGAAAAGGAAACCAGCTGTATGTGACAATGATAATTTGTATGTTTAATTATTCATAAGGATGCAATGGTTGAGTTTCTAAAAACCTTTCCATAAAAAATTCTCCATATAAATCTGTGATATACAGTAATGCTACTTCATCTTTGCTTCCAGCCAGGCAGCATAAACCCTTTCATTAGTACACGCCTTCACTTAAGGGGATTGCTTTAACAAAGGGATCCAGCACATCATTATGACTTTTAGAGTTAAGAGATGACTGTGGTAAAACAATAAATACCCCATCTTATTAAGATACTTCAGTTACGGCAGTACTGAACTGTTTTCTATTTGGTTTCCACACAACACATTTTAGTTCCCACAGAAACCCAGGGATGCACTCCAGAGAAACACATAATGAGGTCAGATGGAAAATCTTGTCTTGTTTCAGATATGAATTCAACCCATCCTTTCTTTCATGTGAGACAATATTCGCAGAAGGAACTGATGCTGACATGTTTTAACTTCACTGACGCTGAAAATCTTTTCTCCTCAGTTGGTGCTTTTAGCTTCCACCTGAAAAAAAAAAATCTATGCAGAATAATATTATCAGAGATGGCCACACACAAAAAAACTGATTGTTTATTCACCCCTTGCAATATTCACTATTCAACTGTGTCAGAGAATTTTTGCCTTATAAAATATGAATAATAAGGGCTTCCCTGGTGGCACAGTGGTTGAGAGTCCACCTGCTGATGCAGGGGACATGGGTTCATGCCCCAGTCCAGGAAGATCCCACATGCCGCAGAGCAGCTGGGCCCGTGGGCCATGGCCACTGGGCCTGCGTGTCCGGAGCCTGTGCTCCGCAACGGGAGAGGCCACAACAGTGAGAGGCCCATGTACAGAAAAAAAATAAAAAGAATAATAAGAATCAATGCTGGTTGAGGCCATTTTTTTGTTGCACTTTGTCTTCGGAGCCTAGAGTCTTGTAAATTGGGCAGGAGAAGCAGAAGATATAACAGTGGGGAAGGGGATAAAGAAAACAAATAACGGTTTTATATTTTCAAGACCACAAGTTTGGCATTTATCTGTTACAGGGAGGTTCTTCACTTCGAAACCAACCCCTATATCCACTCTATGTGACTGTGTGAAGTTAGAACAATGTGTCAAGACCTAGTTCCCATCTTTCATGTAACTATTTGAGTAACAGCCAAAGAAATAACTTAGTATTATCTGAATTGAAATTAATCATATTAAACCTCTAGTTAGTCTTTTTTCTTTTCTGCATATTAAATATAATTTGTGCCTAATAAGAAAAACCACACTAATCTGTATCCAGGAATCGAGTTGCCCATAAGAACACAGAGGAGACACCCAGATACAAACATGGTCTTTGTTAGAAATAACCAAGCATGGTAAGAAAAGATGCTATAAACAATAAAAATACGGATGCTTCTTTGACTATATGCTCTATGTCTCAGAAGAGATTGTGTTTGAAGCTTTGTCCTGTTTAAAAAAAAAAAAAAAAAAAAAAGTACCTACACGTAGATTTATTTGTGGTATTTCTACCTCATTTAGCTTTGCTATGTCTTTCTTACTTTGTCAGAAACTTGTTCACAGGAATGTAATAAAAATAAATGAAGATGAGCCTCAGAGTCCTCATTCGGCCCTTGGGAGGCCACCATTCTAGTCAGGTCCTGCCCTCAGAATCTGTGCTTCCTCATCTGTTTTTTTTTAAAAAAAATAAAAAAAAGAAGATGAAACTATGCTTTCTAGGATTCTTTGTACAATGACTACCCTATTATTCCTTTCGAAAGGAGTCCTGACTCTGATGATAGTTTTTATTCACCTAAGAAGATCTAAACCAGAAACCATTTTTCCTGGACTCTATTCTGTGTGTGCAAGTTTTGATGGTGAATAACTTAATCTCTGTATCTTTTGAGAACAAGTACAAGACCTATTTCAAAGGGAAGATTTATTATCTCCTGAATGATGTGCCTTAAGTTCCATAAAGGAAGTTGCAAATCAATACAAGTTACTATATTGTCATTCTGAATATAATTTTGAAGACTTAAGTTTTATCTAAAACTTAGAGTGAATATTTTTGACCAGATGATTTAGTTCTAATACTTGAACCTATATGGCAGCTTTTGATCCTGTCAACTTTCATAGAGACCCAGAGTCAAAATGAAAATATAGCCACTATTGGGGACTGAATGGAAGGATCAAGTAATGTATGGTGAGAAATCTAGTTTTGAATGTATATCTAGTACTTTCTCCTTGATGAGGCACCAGATGTGAAAACTGCCAGCGCAGGACATTGCATTAAGTAAACATTAAATAAATGAATATATGTTGAATACATTGAAGACCATACACAAATAAATAGAAAAGTATAATAAAAATAGAAAAGATACTCTAGTAGAAACAGAGCACATTCATTATCTATGATGTGATCACAAAAATTTTAAGTCACACTGTAATCAACTATTACATATTTTAGCTATATTTTTGACTCCATTTTCTTTATTATTAAATTCTTGGTATAAGAATAATAAATGACTTATATTGTCATTCACTGAATTATCAAATATAAAAATTATAAATGTATGATTTTCTTTATAAAAATAGTTCAAAAATCATAAAGCAAAAACTAAAGTCCACCTGACACTCCAATTCCCCCTGCCCAGTCCCCAGAAATTTACTCTCTGTTAAAAATTGTTTTATATGGCTTACCTAAGGAGACAAAAGACCTGTACTCCAAAAACTATGAGACACTAATGAAAGAAGACACAAACAGATGGAAAGATATACCATGTTGTTGGACTGGAAGAATAAGTATTGTCAAAATGACTATACTACCCAAGGCAATCTACAGATTCAGTATGATCCCTATCAAATTACCAATAGCATTTTTCACAGAATTAGAACAAAAAATCTTAAAATTTGTATGGAGACACAAAGGACCCTGAATAACCAAAACAATCTTGAGAAAGAAAAATGGAGCTAGTGGAATCAGGCTCTCTGACTTCAGACTATACTACAAAGCTGTAGTCATCAAAACAGTATGGTACTGGCACAAAAATAGAAGTATAGGTCAATGGAACAGGATAGAAAACCCAGAAATAAACCCATGCACCTATGGTCAATTAATCTACTACAAAGGAAGAAAGACTATATGACAGTCTCTTCAACAAATCCTAGGAAAACTGGACAGCTACATGTTAAAAAAAAATGAAATTTGATCATTCTTTAACACCATACCCAAATATAAGCTCAAAATGGATTAAAGACCTAAATGTGAGATGGGACACTATAAAACTCCTAGAGGAAAACATGGGTAGAACACTCTCTGACATAAATCACAGCAATATTTTTTTCTGATCCATCTCTCAGAGTAATGGAAATAAAAACAAAAATAAACAAATGGCACCTAATTAAACTCAAAAGCTTTTACTCAGCAAATGAAACCATAAACAAAATGAAAAGACAACCCACAGACTGGGAAAAAATATTTGCAAATGATGTGACCAAAAAGGGATTAGTCTCCAAAATTTACAAACAGCTCCTGTGGCTTAATATCATCAAAACAACCCAATCAAAAAATGTGCAGAAGACCTAAATAGACATTTTTCCAAGGAAGACATACGGATGGCCAAGAGACACATGAAAAGATGTTCAACATCACTAATGATTAGAGAAATGCAAGTCAAAACTATAATGAGATATCACCTCACACCAGTCAAAATGACTATCATCAAAAAAATCCACAAACAATAAATGCTGGAGAGGGTGTGGAGAGAAGGGAACCCTCCTACACTGTTGGTGGGAATGTAAATTTGTACAGCCACTATGGTGAACAGTATGGAAGTTCCTTAAAAAACTAAAAATTGAACTGCCATATAACCCTGCAATCCCACTCCTGGGCATATAACTGGAGAAAAACATGGTCTGAAAGGATATATGCACCACAATGTTCATTGCAGCACTGTTTACTATAGCCAAGATATGGAAGCAACCTAAATGTCCATCAACAGAGGAATGAATAAAGAAGATGTGGTACATATATACAATGGAATATTACTCAGCCATAAAAAAGAATGAAATAATGCCATTTACATGTATGAACCTAGAGATTGTCATACTGAGTAAAGTAAGTCAGACAGAGAAAGAGAAATATTGTATGATATCACTTATATGTGGAATCCAAAAAGAAATGATACAAATGAGCATATTTACAAAACAAAAATGGACTCACAGGCTTAGAATGAAATTATGGTTACCGGTGGCAGGGAAGGGTGGAGGGAAGGGATAGTTAGGGAGTTTGGGATTGACATGTACACACTGCTATATTTGAAAAGGATAACCAACAAGAACCTACTCTATAGCACAGGGAACTCTGCTTAATGTCATGTGGCAGCCTGGATGGGAGGAGAGTCTGGGAGAGAATGGATACATGTATGTGTATGGCTGAGTCACTTTGCTGTGTACCTGAAACGATCACAACACCGTTAATCAGCAATACTCCAACATAAAATAAAGTTTAAAAAGGTTACAGTTTATTGCTGTGTAGGATATTAAAAATTTTGTATGTAAATCAGCAATCGTATTCAAGCAGCCTTTCTTTCAGGGACTTGGAACAATTTACTTTTTCCAGTTCTCTTGGTGCCAGCCTTATCGTTCTGATGGTCCCTTCATTAATGAATTGAATAAATTATTGCTCACTTTAAAAAAAAGAATTTTTTATATGTATACAAGCATATTTGTGTATGTATAAAATTATTTTAAATTTTTTATTGAGATAAAATATATATAACATAAAATTTTGCATTTTAAGTGTACAATTCAGTGGCATTAATTACATTTACAATGTTGTGTAGCTATCACCACAATCTATTTCTAAACATTTCATCACCTCAAACAGAAACTCTGTTCCCATTAAGCAATAATTCCCCATTTCCCTCTACTCCCAGTCACTGCAGTCACTGATAACTTTCTATGTCCATGAATTTACCTATTCTATTTATTTCATGTAAGTGGAATCATACAGTATTTGTCCTTTTGTGTCTGGCTTATTCCACTTAGCATAATGCTGCCAAGGTTCATCTGTGTTGTAGCATGTATAAAAACTTCATTCCTTTTTATGGCTGAATAATATTCTATTGTATGTATATACCACATTTTGTTTATCCATCATTTGCCTATGAACACTTTTGTTGTTTCCACCTGTTGACTATAGTGAATAAACTGTAATTAACACTGGCATAAAAGTATCTGCTTGAGCTCCTGTTTTCAATTCTTTGGAGTATACACCTAGAAGTGGAGTTGCTGGGTCATATGTTAATTCTGTTAAACTTTTTGATGAACCGTTAAACTGTTTTTCACAGTGGCTGCACCATTATACAGTCTTTCAGCAATGTATGAGGGTCCCAATTTCTTTGCTTTTCCATCAGCTTTAATTATATTTGGTTAAAAAAAAAAACCCTTATGAACATTTACATGAGCATAAAGTTGTATCTCGTGGTTTTGATTTGAATTTCCCCAATGACTAATTATGTTGAGCATCTTTTCTTTTGTTAATTGACCTCTTGTGTATGTACTTTTGGACAACTACCTATGAAAGTCTTTTACCCATTTTTTTTAATTGGTTGTTTTCTCTTGGTTATTGAGTTGTAAGAGGTTTTAAAATATATTCTGGATATTAGTCCTTATTAGATATATAACTCTTAAATATTTTTCTCCCATTCTGTAGGTCATTCTTTCATTTGCTTGATAATGTTCTTTGTTGAACAAAAGTTTTTAAATTAGGTGGAGTCCAATTTATCTACTCCTTTGTTGCTTATGCTTTTGGTATTCATATCCAAGAATCCATTGCCAAATTGAAGGTCATGAAGATTTGCTTATTATTTTCTTTGAGAGGTTTATGTTTTTAGCTCTTACGTTTAGGTCATTGATCCATATTGAATTAATTTTTGTGAGGTAAGTGTCCAACTTCATTTGTTATATATGACAATCCAGTTGTTTTAGCACCATTTGTTAAAGAAACTGTTCTTTCTTCATTGAATGGGTTTGATAACTTTGTTAAAAATAAATTGGTCATAGACACATGGGTTTATTTATGAGTTCTCAATTATGTTCCTGTGGTCTATATGTCTCTCTTCATGCCAGTACCACAATGCTTTGATTGTTGTAGCTTGATAGTAAAATTTGAAATTGTGAAGTGGGAGTACTCCAATTTTTTTCTTCTTTTTCAAGAATGCTTTGGCTATTCAGGGCTCTTTGAAATGTATATGAATTTGAATATCAGCTATTCTATTTCTGAAAAAAGGCTGTTGGAATTTTGATAGGAATTTTGTTACATCTATAGATTGCTTTTGCTAAAATTGACATCTTAACAATATTGTTTTATAATCCCAGAACACAAGATGTCTTTCCATTTTTTTAAGTATTCTTTAATAATTTCACCAGTGTTTTACAGTTTTCAGTGTACAAGACTTTTAGCTTCTTAGCTAAATTTACTCCTAGGTATTTTAATCCTTTGTATGCTATTGTAAGTATAATATTTTTCTTAATTTTATTTTTGGACTGTTGATTGCTTGTGAAACATAACTTACTTTTGTGTGTTGATCTTGTAACCTGTAACTTTGCTAAATTCACTTATTAGCTTTAGTAGCTTTCTTGTGGATTTTTTGTTTTATTTTGTTTTTTCCATATATAAATCATGTCATCTGCAAATAGAAATAGATCTACTTCTTCCTTTGCAATTTGAATACCTTTTGTTTCTTTTTCTTAGCTAATTGCTCTGGCTAGAACTTTCAGAAAAATAGTTTATAACAGTGTTGAAAGTGGGCATCTTTGTCTTGTTCCTTATTTTAAGAGGAATCTTAAGATTAGTCACCACTGAGTATGATGTTAGCTGTGGGTTTTTTCATAAATGTCCCTTATCATATGGAGACAATTCCCTTCAATTCCTAGTCTCAGTGCTTTTTTTTTTTTGTTTATCATGAAAGTGTATTGAATTTTGTCACATGTCTTTTTCTGCAACTATTGAAATAGTCATATGATTTTTTTCTTCATTCCTTTAAAGTGATGTACTATATTTATCGATTTTCTTATCACAATTTCCATTCCTTGGATAAATCCCACTTAATCCCACTTAAATGATGTATAGTTCTTTTTTTTTTTTTTTTGCCATATGTGGGCCTCTCACTGTCGTGGCCTTTCCCGTTGCCGGACGCGCAAGCTCAGCGGCCATGGCTCACGGGCCCAGCCGCTCCGCAGCATGTGGGATCCTCCCGGACTGGGGCACGAACCCGTATCCCCTGCATTGGCAGGCGGACTCTCAACCACTGCGCCACCAGGGAGGCCCTAGTTCTTTTAATATGTTTTTAGAATTGGTTTGTTAGTATTTTGTGGAGGATTTTTTTACATCTATATTCATAAGGATTATTATTCAGTGAATCTCTTTGTGTGTGATTTCTTTTTTTAGTTTTGATATAAAGGTAATTCTGGTCTCACAAAATGAGTTAGGAAGTAGTCTCTCCTCTTCTATTTTTTGAAGTATTTGAGAAGAACTGATATTATTTCTTCTTTAAATGTTTGATAGAATGCACTGATGAGACCAACTGGTAATGGACTTTTCTTTCTTTGGAGGTTTTTGAATACTAATTTAATCTCTCATTTTATGTCTGTTGACATTTTCTATTTTTTCTTGAATCATTTTAAGTATTTTTGTGTTTCTTGAAATTTGTCCAGTTCATTTTGATTTTCTAATTTGTTGGCATATAATTATTTATAATATTATATTATAAACCTTTTTTGTTTCTGTAAAGTTGGTAGTTAGTGGTCTTTACTTTCATTTCTGATTTTAATTATTTTTAATTTTTCTCTTTTTTTCCTCATCTGTCTAGCTAAATGTCTGTCTTTTCAAAGAATAGTTTTTGGTTTTATTGATTTTTTAAATTGTTTTTCTATTCTCTATTTCATTTATCTACACCCTAATCTTTATTATTTTCCTCCCCTGCCAGCATTGGGCTTAGTTTTCTAGTTCCTCCAGGTGTAATGTTAGGTTATTGATTTGAGTTCACTCTGTTTGAATGTAGGTGTTTACAACTATATATTTCTCTGAGTACTGCTTTTGCTGCATTATCTAAGATTTGATATGTTGTGTCTTCATTTTCATTATTTTCAAGATATGTTATAATTTCCCTTATAGTTTCTTCTTTGATCCATTTGTTGTTAAGGAGTGTGTTAATTGCCACACAATTGTTGATTTTCAAGTTTTATTTCTGTTATGATTTCAAGCTTTTTTCTATTGTGGGAGAAGATACTTTTGTATGAGTTCACTTTTTAAAGAGCTTTGACATTTTTTTTTGTGGTCTAATATATGTGCATTCCTAGAGAGTATTCCCTGTGTGCTTAAGAGTGATGATATTCCATTGTTGTTAACTGGAGTTTTATATTTATCTAGTAGGTCTGGTTGGCTTATAGTGTTGTTCAAGTTCTCTATTTCCATATTGATTTCCTCTCTAGATGTTCTATCCATTATTGAAAGTAAAGTATTGAAATTACCACCTGTTAGTGTAGAACTGTCTATTTTTACCTTTGATTCTGTCAAAATTCAGTTCTTGTAGTTTGGGGCTCTTTTATTTGTTGCATACATAGTTATAATTTTTATACCTTCTTGATGATTAACCCTTTTATCAGTATATAATGTCATTCCATTAAAGTATATTTTGTCTGATGTTAGTATAACCACTTCAGCTCTCTTTTGGCTACCATTTGCATGGAATGTTATTTTTCCATGTCTTTAGTCTGAACATATTTGCTTACTTTCAATCAGATATTTGAGTAAATGTTAGAGCAGTTTTAGGTTCACAGCAAAATTGAGAGGAAGGTATAGAGATTTACCATATACCTCCTGCCCTCACACATGCATAGTCTCTTTCATCATTAACAACACTCACCAGAGGGTATGAACTTATGTCAACACATTATAACTACCCAAAGACCATAGTTTACTTGAGGGTTCTCTCTTAGTGTTGTACATTTTATAAATTTGAACAAATTTATAATGCTATGTAAGTTGGGTCATTTTTTAAAATCCATCTGCCAATCACTGCTTTTTTGTTTTGGAACTTTAATCCATTTACATTTAATGTAATTACTGATAAGAAAGACTACTCTTCTGCCATTTTGCTAATTTTTCCATATGTCCTGTACCTTTTTTCCTCCTCATTTCCTCTCTTACTGCCTTCTTTGGTGTTTAGTTGATTTTTTGTGGTAACACACACTAGAATTCAATGAGAAGGAAATCATATCGAAAAGGAAAGAGT
>NW_006797638.1:2816364-2837429 GCF_000442215.2 Lipotes vexillifer
AGCAAAGAAAAACGAAGCCTGTGGAAAAAAATCCAAACAATCACTGACTCATATATAATCATAATGATAATAATGAAAAATTTGGAGAATATTTAAAAGCAAGGTGAACTTAAAACACTATAAAACAGTAACTAGAATAATAGGTTTTAGTTGATTAATGAAAACATATTTTGTTGTGTTTGTTTTAAAATAAAGATACAAAATAAGTTTGACTTTTGAAAATAATGAAGTAAAAACAAAGAGAAACTTCTCTCTATTTAATGGAAGGAAAGAAAGACAGTTAAATAAAAATCTTGATGAAGCCAGATGAGGTCAGGAAAGAAGAACATAAATGCAAAAACAAATAAGCAAATAAATAAATAAACTGGTACTGAAGATCAACATACATTTAAAAACAAGTATATAAGAAAATAACAATGAAAAATTACCATTTTTTATGTCAATTACACCTCATTAAGTTGACATTTTTACATGTCAATTATATCTCATTAATGCTGAAGTTTTCATGTCAATTATACCTCAATGAACCTAATTTTTTTTAAGCACAAATAAATGACCTGTATCGTGGTTAAGTTTCACATTAAAAAGAAAAACCTATTCTAAGCAAAACAATAAATTTTATTAAAATGATATATGCTTAAAGCAATATTATATAAATAATATTTATACACTTATTAAAATAAGTTTTTACAGTTAATATAAACAGATTATTCCATTTTAAAGTTGGAATTCTCAGAAGAGATATAAAATAAATAATACACAGCTGTTTTGTTAGTTTTCCATTACCGTTGTAGTAAATTCCCACAAATGTAGTTCCTTAAAAGAATACAGTTTTATTATCTTATAGTTCTCTAAGTCATAGGTCCAACACTCATGTTGCATCTGTTTGACCCATTTTCTATTGTTGTGTCTTTGACCACAACCAGAAAAGTCTGTCTTCTTTTAAGGAATCATGTGATTAGATTGGGCCTATCCAGATAATCCATAATAATCACCCCATCTTGAGGTCCATAGCTTCAATCACATACGCAAGTCCCTTTTGCCATGTACGGTAACATTCACAGATTAATGAGATCAGGACATGGACATCTTTGAGCCACTATTTTGTCTATGAAAGTCTTATACTGCATACAAGAGAGTAACTAAAATATCACAGCAGAATATTTGAAAGCAAAAGGATAAAAAAGATATATTTGCTCAGTTACTGACCAAAATAATATTTGTGTCACTATAATATCATTGGATGAAATATACTTTAATCCTAAAGCATTACTAAGGAAAAATATATATTTTTTCCATTGAGGCTACATTTTAAATACTGGTCTAAATTTCATCTGCTCGCTTGCCTCATGAAGCCCAAGGACTTACTTCCTTTGTTTTGTATGAATACAAAAGTCCACATCCAAGTCACTAGTGCCCATTTTCAGGCCCTTATGCTTTTAATTATTGCATTTCTGATCAAATTAAAGCTTAATAGGAGTTGTACTCCTTGGCCTACAAATTCAGCCTAAGGCATGAGTATAATTTAAGATTCTGTTGTTTGTAAAACATTTTGAGTGTCATTTGCACTATAATATCAAGGTCCCACAGCATAGGGACTAGAGAGTGCCAAATGAAAATGGGACCAGAGCTGTACCAGATGGTTATGTGAAACAAGGTGAAAAATATGGGATTTGTTTCAGAAGACTAGTTTTAATTTAATAAGGTGATATCATGAATACTAGTTAATTTCTCAGGAAACTTACTTTCATTATGGTTGAAATTCATAATGTAAATCAAATCATCATAATCAACATTAAAGGTGTAAAAGGGAGAGACTATAATATTGGTAATACATACGTGATATACCACCTATTTGGAAGTATATGTGGTGCATATCGTAATGGTTAAGATCATAACCTCTGGAGTCAGACGATCTGTATTTTAATCTTGATTTCTCTCCTTATTTGCAGTGTGACCTTGGTTAAGTTACTTAACCTCTCTGTGCCTCACTTTCAACACCTATAAAGTAGAGTTAATAATGAAACCTATCTTTATGACCGGTTTGTTATTATTCGTAAAGCACTCCTTGCAAGTTAAGGACAATGTAAATCAGTACATTTCAGTACTGTCATCAAAATGGCAGTCAACAATAACAGTCTTTTTTGAGTACAGTATCTATTACTGCTTAGATCTGTGCTGACATAAGTAATAAATATACTAAATATATATCACATAAATCTTGTCCTCAAAATGACAAAAGTACCTTATGAGGATTAGAAATATTTAATTGCTACACTGAGTGACATTGGGTACAACAGAATCCAGAAATTAAGAGTTTGGTTTAGGGGCTTCCCTGGTGGCACAGTGGTTGGGAGTCTGCCTGCCAATGCAGGGGACGCGGGTTTGTGCCCCGGTCCGGGAGGATCCCACATGCCGCGGAGCGTCTGGGCCAGTAAAAAAAAAGAGTTTAGTTTAGGCTTTATTATTCTACAAGGAGAGCAATTTAGTACATGAGGTCAGGGAAGTGCAAAAAACTGATCTATAATAAATCTATGGCACATTCCTCTGCTATTTTAATGTTTCTCAAGTGCTATAACTATACATATAAAACATAGAGAAAAGAAGGTACTGACAAGACACACAATCTATTAAATAAGCCACTTGCACTTAGTATAATAGCTGAGGTATTTTGGGGTCTAGGCAGCAATGTATCTTCCAGACTACAAAGAAAAAATTTAACATCTTACATTTAGCATACCCTTGCAGGACCAGTACCTAGTATTCAAGAACCTGATGGGTCATTTAATAATGACAAAACACAGTTATTAAAGATGAAGGAGAATAACTGAGTGGCTAAAGGGGAGTTTCCAGGGGAACACCAAAAAAATTTTGACACAATGTAATGGCAACATCACGTGCTTAAAAACGATGGTCCAGATACAGATCAGTGGTATTCAGCAAGTTCATCAAAGCAACAGAAACATATTCATGGACATGCATCCTCATTACATTCCCTAGGTGGAAAAAACTCCCTAACTTTAAGATTTAATTGCTTGCAGTATAATGGGGGAGGGGAAAAGAAGGAAGAGGGTACTCAGTAAAAGCTGAATAAGACTCTATTATCTTAGAATTTTTTTAAGTTTGTGAAAATGCAATCTTGGAAATAAAATTCCTCAAGAGCAACACACAATTAGAAAGCCTTAAATGAAATGGAGAGATTAAGATTGCTATCTCTGACTCTCCCTGTGGAAATAAATCCTATTATTTTCCATCAGAAGCCCACAGAGGGGTTTCCTTCAGGCCCTTATATTACTGATGTTGCAAGCCCTTCTGATTCATAGAGAATCAGAACATAAGCATAAGAACATAAACATCTTCATAGTTTTGTCAGTCCATCTCTTTTTTTCCCCTTTCTATCTGTTCATATACAGAAAGTTTCTTCTCTTCTCTGTGTATATGTGTATGTAGACATACATATTTACATATATATAAATATGCACATACATTTTATATATATACATTTGAGACTATGCTAAATTTATTTAATTAAAAAATCTAAGGCTTAAAGACAAAATTTGTAGGTCTTTCATAAAGTTAAGGAAGTCAGAATCTTCAAGAGTCAACTTGATGCTTAACAATTTTTTTAAATAGAATATTTAAAATAAACTTCTCTCATAATAGCCTTGATTTAACATTTAAAAATATTATTTACCATAACCTTTAAGAGACTATTTAACTGTGATAAATATTTACAAAGAAAATTAAGATCCTAAACCATCCTTGTCTTCTGAGAATTGGAGTGATGGGATACAGACCTAAGATATAAAACAAAATGTTGAAGTAAAATCATGTTAATATATAATGTATATTATTACATAAAATAAGAAAAGTTTATTTTCTCTTCTGTGTGACTTATTTAAATTATTTTATTCTTCCATTGTTCATTAAGCTTCAACTTTGTGCTAGGTACTCTGCTAGTACCAAGAATATAAAGTGAACAATACACTTTCCTATCTTCAAGGAACTTAAAATCTAGTGAGAGGACACAGACAATAAATAGCGGCTATAAGACTTGAGAAGTTGTTAAAATAAAAGGGATTCTCAATATAGTATGAGGATTGGGGTGTAGGGGATCACCAAAACATCTAAGAGAAAGTGGAATGTAATCAACCTGAAGATTGAGGAAGGCGTGATCATGGTTGCACTAACTGCAAATAAAGAACATATTTCTTGTGGGAAACTACAAATAGATAATCAGATTTGGAAGAGGTGTTGGGGACTGAGGGTATGGTTGTAGAGATGAGGCTGGGGATAGAAGGAAGATAGGACTTAGTAAGCACTGCTAAGGAGTTGTGCCTTTATCCTGTTGGTGGTGGTGGGGACTGGTATGTAGAAAATAAAGTCCAGGGAAAACAAAGATGACAGAAGTACAAGACATAAAATTAAAGCATCTATAAAAGGCCAAATGCAAATAATACTAAATGGAAATTCTGAACTAAAAAAAGTATTTTTTAGTCATTTTCAGAAACATATCTAACATTAAAAGAGCCTATAGTTATGGAGATAGAATGCTATTATGCATTCAAAATGACCCTAAATGCATTCAAAATGACCCATGGGATTTTTCTAATCCCATGAAGATCAAAAATGAGATTGGATCATAGTTTTCAGACAACTATGTATGTATAGAGATTACCTAAAGAGCAAAGCAGTATAAATCTAGGTGATAAAAGAGGTCTTTGCCTGGGTCTTTTTTATACTATAAACTATTAATCTCAAGAGTACCTTTGCGGTAGAGATTTATGTAAATGCATGTTATCTAGGTTTTTGAAGTTACGAAACCTGAGTTCAGAACAAATAGCCCTCTTCCCACTACTTGTAAATATCTATACCTGTCAACATTGTTCAATTCAAATCCATCTCCATGAAGCCTCTCTTAATTTCCCCAACTGGATGTTATCTCTCCCACCACCCCTAAGCTCCTGAGCAGATTTTGCTTCTCTTAAAAATATGCATTTGTTATTTTGTAAAGTTTTCCATTTGTGCTGATGTAGTGAGATGCAATAGATATGAGACAACAAAGTGTAATGCCAGATAAAATTATGGACTTTTTCAAAGAAAATGACTAAACTAATAAGCATTTCTCTATTGGTGGAAAGTTTTTCAGGCGGCAATAGGATTGTCCTGTATGTTTCAGGGCATTTAGCCTCTCTGTTATGTAGAACTAAATAACTGTAACCCCCCTAAGTCTTTGTGATAATTAAAATATGTTCTTGTCCATTTACTGCCACTCCTTAAGAACCATGAATAAGGTGATTATGACATCCACAAGAAGGATTTTAAAAGGTTAGGAGAAAAGTTATGGAGTATTTTTGCAGAGAGTTGCTGAAGAGGTTTGAGTCTCACCTCCTCAAGTGGAGAAGGATAGGGGTATCTGCCCTCTTTAACAAGGACACATTGAGACTTAATCTATGATCCCTGTAGTTGGTAGAGTTGTATGGTGGATTTGGGTCTGAATTCCCTCTTCCTTGAGAAATATGGAGATTGAGTTGATGACATGCTGATTTGGTGACAAAGCAAGAGATCAAAAGAGTTGCTTTTGTATTGAGATGGACCTGAACTCCCAGAGTTTGCTAGAACACATGATATTTGAGTGTTTCCCATGATTGCAGGTGTGTCGTACATGAAGGGAGGGTGCTGGTCTATGATCATCTGGGATTCTGTATGATAGCATTGCCTAGAGGGACAGAATCACCCCAGCAGCAATTCCTAGGGACTATCTATGAAAAGAGGTACATGTTACATCTGGAACCGTGTTCATCAGGCTACTTTTACCTTACTATATTTTAAAAATAGCCATAGGTAATCAGAACTGCAAATAGAAATCTTTGAGGAATTAGTGAAAGCCCCAGCAATGGTTAGCTAAATCTGCCACCTGCTGAGAATGTGCCCTTTGCCTAAATCCTCTATATTTTATGAACCTGACACTGGAGGGTCAGAAATCCCATTTAACAGCTGATGATAAGTATGGAATGAGAAAAGGACTGTATTTTCTATCCCATTGCCAATAGCTTGGGTAGAAATGATTTAATGCTAAGTCATATTGATAATTTGTTGATAAAACAAATTGATAAAAGTTGATAAAAGGACTGGATTTCTGATTTTTGAAATAGATCTATATTGTATTTGAAAATCATGCTGACTATAAAACAAATTATTACTTAAACTTGAAAGTAGACTATATGAGACTTACCCAAATTTTTATTCAGGAGCAGGAAAAGCTACCCACTTACCCACTTCATAGTTCTCAGGTTATACATTTTCTTGTTGTTTTTAAAATTTGCTTTGAATAAAAAAATCATACAATAATAAAGTCTGTAAATTACATGTCACTCTTTTACTCCATTATAAATATTTGCCTAATAATGCCCCTACCAATTGTATGTATCATGTGAAAGAGTATGAGGTAGTACTTAGGGATGAAAATAAATTTTAATAACACTGGATGCTGTTATAGAATATAATATAGAAGAGACAATTTAAAGAGTTCATCAAAATCAACTTTAATAGATTTTTATTACCCACTGTCTATTGCTATTACTCTTGGGAAAGTAAATAAATAAAATCTATACCCCTTAGGACAAAAAGTAAAAACATTAAAAGCAGAATCAGGCAAATATGATGTTCACCAGGCTACTTTTACCTTGCTTTTAGCAACTATTATCACCATCAACCTTGATATTTAAGTATCAGCAAAGGAGAGACCTTCATGATGGTGGAGGATTAAGATGTGGAAACCACCTTCCTTCCCACAAATACATCAGAAATACATCTACATGTGGAACAACTCTTACAGAACACCTACTGAACGCTGGCAAAAGACCTCAGACTTCCCAAAAGGCAAGAAGCTCCCCACATATCTGGGTAGGGCAAAAGAAAAAAGAATAAACAGAGATAAAAGAATAGGGACGGGACCTGCACCAGTGAGAGAGAGCTGTGAAGGAGGAAAGGTTTCCACACACTAGGAAGCCCCTTCACTGGGGGAGACAGGGAGTGGCGGGTGGGAAGATTAGGAGCCACAGAGGAGAGCATAGCGACAGGGGTGCAGATGGCAAAGCAGAGAGATTCCCACACAAAGGATCGGTGCCGACCAGCACTCAACAGCCCAAGAGGCTTGTCTGCTCACTCGCCAGGGCAGGCAGGGGCTGGGAGCTGAGGCCCGGGCTTCAGAGGTCAAATCCCAGGGAGAGGACTGGGGTTGGCTGCGTGAACACACCCTGAAGGGGGCTAGTGCACCACAGCTAGGTGGGAGGGAGTCTGGGAAAAGTCTGGACCTGCCTAAGAGGCAAGAGACCATTGTTTTGGGGTGCTCCAGGAGAGGAGGTTCAGAGCACCACCTAAACGAGCTCCAGAGACGGGCACGAGCCACGACTAGCAGTGCGGACCCCAGAGACGGGCATGGAACCCTAAGGCTGCTGCTTAAGCCACTAAGAAGCCTGTGTGCAAGCACAGGTCACTATCCACACCTCCCGTCCTGGGAGCCTGTGCAGCCCACCACTGCCAGGGTCCCATGGCCCAGGGACAACTTCCCCGGGAGAACACACGGTGCCTCAGGCTGTTGCAACGTCATGCCGGCCTCTGCCGCGACAGGCTCACTCCGCATTCTCTACCCCTCCCTCTCCCCAGCCAGAGTGCTTCAGAGCCCCCTGATAAGCTGCCCCTTTAACCCCATCCTGTCTGGGCGGGAACAGACTCCCTCAGGCGACCTATACGTAGAGGCGGGACCAAATCCAAAGCTGAACCCCAGGAGAAGTGCGAACAAAGAAGAGAAAGGGAAATCTCTCCCAGCAGCCTCAGGAGCAGCAGATTAAATCTCCACAGTCAACTTGATGTGCCCTGAATCTCTAGAATACCTGAATAGACAAAAAAATCATCCAAAAATTGAGGCTGTGGACTTTGGGAGCAACTGTAGACTCGGGGTTTCCTTTCTGCATCTAATTAGTTTTATGTGTATCTTAGTTTAGTATTTAGAGTTTATTATCATTGGTAGATTGGTTTACTGATTTGGTTGCTGTCTTTTTTTTTCTTTTTTTAAATATATAGATATTGTTTCCTTTCTGTGTGTATGTGTATGCTTCTTTGTGTGATTTTTGTCTGCATAGCTTTGTTTTTACCATTTGTCCTAGGGTTCTGTCAGTCTTTTTTTTTTTTTAGAATAGTTTTTAGTGCTTGTTATCATTGGTGGATTTGTTTTTTGGTTTGGTTGCTCTCTTCTTTCTATCTTTTTTTAAATTTTTAAATAATTCTTTATTTTAAAAAGTTTTATTTTATTTTTCTACCTTTCTTTTTTTTCTTCTCCCTTTTCTTCTGAGCCATGTGGCTGACAGCGTCTTGGTGCTCTGGCTGCGTGTCAGGCCTGTGCCTCTGGGGAGGGAGAGCCGAGTTCAGGACATTGGGCCACAAGTGAACCCCTGGTTCCATGTAATGTCAAATGGCAAAAGCTCTCCTAGAGACCTCCTTCTCAACACTAAGACTCAGCCCCACTCAACGACCAGCAAGCTGCAGTGCTGGACACCCTATGCCAAACAACTAGCAAGACAAGAACACAACCCCACCCACTAGGAGAGAGGCTGCCTAAAATCATAATAAGGTCACAGACACACCGAAACACACCACTGGATGCAGTCCTGCCCACCAGAAAGACAAGATCCAGCCTCATCCACCAGACACAGGCACCAGTCCCCTCCATCAGGAAGCCTACACAACCCACTAAATTAACCTTAGCCATTGGGGGCAGACATCAAAAACAACAGGAACTACAAACCTGCAGCCTGCAAAAAGGTAAGTAACATAGTAAGTTAAGCAAAATGAGAAGTCATAGAAACACACAGCAGATGAAGGAGCAAGGTAAAAACCCACCAGACCAAACAAATAAAGAGGGAATAGGCAGTCTACCTGAAAAAGAATTCAGAGTAATGATAGTAAAGATGATCCAAAATCTTGGAAATAGAATGGAGAAAATATAAGAAATGTTTAACAAGCACCTAGAAGAACTAAAGAGCAAACAAACAATGATGAACAACACAATAAATGAACTAAAAATTTCTCTACAAGGAACCAATAGCAGAATAACTGAGGCAAAAGAATGGATAAGGACCTGGAAGCTAAAATAGTGGAAATAACTACCACAGAGCAGAATAAAGAAAAAAGAATGAAAAAAATTGAGGACCATCTCAGAGACCTCTGAGACAACATTAAATGTACCAACATTCGAATTATAGGGGTCCCAGAAGAAGAAGAGAAAAAGAAAGGAACTGAGAAAATCTTTCAAGAGATTAGAGTTGAAAACTTCCCTAATATGGGAAAGGAAATCAAGTCTAGGAAGCACAGAGAGTCCCATACAGGATAAATCCAAGGAGAAACATGCCAAGACACATATTAATCAAACTATCAAAAATTAAATACAAAGAACAAATATTAAAAGCAGCAAGGGAAAAACAACAAATAACATACAAGGGAATCCCCATAAGGTTAACAGCTGATCTTTCAGCAGAAACGCTGTAGGCCGGAAGGGAGTGGCAGGACATATTTAAAGTGATAAAAGGGGAAAACCTACAACCAAGGTTACTCTACCCAGAAAGGATCTCATTCAGATTTGACAGAGAAATTAAAACCTTTACAGACAAGCAAAAGTCAGAATTCTGCACCACCAAACCAGCTTTACAACAAATGCTAAAGGAACTTCTCTAAGCAGGAAACACAAGAGAAGGAAAAGACCTGCAAACACAAACACAAAACAATGAAGAAAATGGTAATAGGAATAAACATATTGATAACTACCTTAAATGTAAATGGATTAAATAGTTCTACCAAAAGACATAGACTGGCTGAATGGATACAAAAACAAGACCCATCTATATGCTGCCTACAAGAGACCCACTTCAGACCTAGGGACACATACAGACTGAAAGTGAGGGGATGGAGAAAGATATCCCAGGCAAATGGAACTCAAAAGAAAGCTGGAGTAGCAATTCTCCTATCAGAAAATATAGACTTTAAAATAAAGACTATTACAAGAGACAAAGAAGGGCACTACATAATGATCAAGAGATCAATCCAAGAAGATATAACAATGGTAAATATTTATGCACCCAACAAAGGAGCACCTCAATACGTAAGGCAAATGCTAACAGCCATAAAAGGGGAAATTAACAGTAACACAATATAGTAGGGGACTTTAACACCCCAGTTTCACCAATGGACAGATCATCCAAAATGAAAATAAATAAGGAAACACAAGCTTTAAATGATACATTAAACAAAATGGACTTAATTGATATTTATAGGACATTCCATCCAAAAACAACAGAATACACTTTCTTCTCAAGTGCTCATGGAACATTCTCCAGGATAGATCATATCTTGGGCCACAAATCAAGCCTTGGTAAATTTAAGAAAATTGTACCTTTTCTGACCACAACGCTATGAGACTAGATATCAATTACAGGAAAAAATATGTAAAAAATACAAACACCTGGAGGCTAAACAATACAATACTCAAGAACCAAGAGATCACTGGAGAAATCCAAGAGGAAATCAAAAAACACCTAGAAAAAAATGACAATGAAAACACAATGACCCGAAACCTATGGGATGCAGCCAAAGCAGTTCTAAGAGGGAAGTTTACAGCAATACAATACTACCTCAAGAAACAAGAAACATCTCAAATAAACAACCTAACCTTATACCTAAAACAATTAGAGAAAGAAGAACAAAAAAAACCCAATGTTAGCAGAAGGAAAGAAATCATAAAGATCAGCCAGAAATAAATGAAAAAGAAATGAAGGAAACAATAGTAAAGGTCAATAAAATTAAAAGATGGTTCTTTGAGAAGATAAACAAAATTGATAAACCATTAGCCAGACTCATCAAGAAATAAAGAAAGAAGACTCAAGTCAATAGAATTAGAAATGAAAAGGAGAAGTAACAACTGACACTGCAGAAATACAAAGGATTATGAGAGATTACTACAAGCAGCTATATGCCAATCAAATGGACAATCTGGAAGAAATGGAAAAATTCTTAGAAAAGCACAAACTTCCGAGACTGACCAGGAAGAAACAGAGAATATAAACAGATCAATCACAAGCACTGAACTGGAGACTGTGATTAAAAATCTTCCAACAGGGCTTCCCTGATGGCGCAGTGGTTGCGAGTCCACCTGCCGATGCAGGGGACACGGGTTCATGCCCTGGCCCAGGAGGATCCCACATACCGCGGAGCAGCTAGGCCTGTGAGCCATGGCTGCTGAGCCTGCCTATCTGGAGCCTGTGCTCTGCACTGGGAGAGGCCACAACAGTGAGAGGCCCATGTACCGCAAAAAAAAAAAAAAAAAAAAAAAAAATATTCCAGCAAAAAATAGCCCAGGACCAGATAGAACTGGCGAATTCTATCAAACATTCAGAGAAGAGCTAACACCTATCCTTTTCAAACTCTTCCAAAATATACCAGAGGGAGGAACACTCATAAATTCATTCAATGAGGCCACCATCACCCTGATACCAAAACTAGACAAAGATGTTGCAAAGAAAGAAAACGACAGGCCAATATCACAGATGAACATAGATGCAAAACTCCTCAACAAAATACTAGTAATCAGAATGCAACAGCACATTAAGAAGATCATACACCATGATCAAGTGGGGTTTATCCCAGGAATGCAAGGATACTTCAATATACGCAAATCAATCAATGTGACAAACCATATTAATAAATTGAAAGAGAAAAAACATATGATCATCTCAGTATATGCAGAAAAAGCTTATGACAAAATTCAACACCCATTTATGATAAAAAACCCTCCAGAAAGTAGGCATAGAGGGAACTAACCTCAACATAATAAGGGCCATATATGACAAACCCACAGCCAACATCCTTCTCAATGGTGAAAAACTGAAACCATTTCCTCTAAGATCAGGAAGAAGGAAAGCTTGTCCACTCTCACCACTGTTATTCAGCATAGTTTTGGAAGTTTTAGCCACAGCAAGCAAAGTAGAAGAAGAAATAAAAAGAATCCGAATTGGAAAAGAAGAAGTAAAACTGTCACTGTTTGCAGATGACATGATACTATACAGAGAGAATCCTAAAGATGCTACCAGAAAACTACTAGAGCTAATCAATGAATTTGGTAAAGTTGCAGGATACAAAATTAATGCACAGAAATCTCTTGCATTCCTATTCACTAATGATGAAAAATCTTAAAGAGAAATTAAGGAAACACTCCTATTTTCCAATGGAACAAAAAGAATAAAATACCTAGGAATAAACCTACCTAAGGAGACAAAAGACCTATATGCAGAGAACTATAAGACACTGATGAAAGAGATTAAAGATGATACAAACAGATGGAGAGATATACCATGTTCTTGGATTAGAAGACTCAACATTGTGCAAATGACTATACTACTAAAAGCAATCTACAGAGTCAATGCAATCCCTATCACATTACCAGTGGCATTTTTACAAACTAGAAAAAACAACTTCACAATTTGTATGGAAACACAAAAGACCCCGAAGAGCCAAAGAAATCTTGAGAATGAAAAACGGAGCTGGAGGCATCAGGCTCCCTGACTTCAGACTATTCTACAAAGCTACAGTAATCAAGAAAGTATGGTACTTTCACAAAAAACAGAAATATAGATCAATGGAACAGGGTAGAAAGCCCAGAGATAAACCCATGTACATATGGTCACCTTATCTTTGATAACGGAGGCAAGAATATACAATGGAGAAAAGACAGCCTCTTCAGTAAGTTGTGCTGGGAAAACTGAACAGCTACATGTAAAAGAATGAAATTAGAACACTCCCTAACACCATACACGAAAATAAACTCAAAATGGATTAAAGACCTAAATGTAAGGCCAGACACTATCAAACTCTTAGAGGGAAACATAGGCAGAACACTGTATGATATAAATCACAGAAAGATCCTTTTTGCCACACCTCCTAGAGAAATGGAAATAAAAACAAAAATAAACAAATGGGACCTAATAAAATTTAAAAGCTTTTGCATAGCAAAGGAAACCATAAACAAGACAAAAAGAGAACCCTCAGAATGGGGGAAAATATTTCAAATGAAGCAACTGACAAAGGATTAATCTCCAAAATATACAAGCAGCTAATGCAGCTCAATATCAAAAAGACAACCCCATCCAAAAATGGTCAGAAGACCTAAATAGACATTTCTCCAAAGAAGATATATGGATTGCCAACAAACACATGAAAGGATGCTCAACATCACCAATCATTAGAGAAATGCAAATCAAAACTACCATGAGGTGTCACCTCACACCGGTCAGAATGGCCATCATCAAAAAATCTACAAATAATAAATGCTAGAGAGGGTTTGGAGAAAAGGGAACCCTCTTGCACTCTTTGTGGGAATGTAAATTGATACAGCCACTATGGAGAACAGTATCCAGGTTCTTTAAAAAACTAAAATTAGAACTTCCATGCCACCTAGCAATCCGCCTCCTGGGCATATACCCTGAGAAAACGATAATTCAAAAAGAGTCATGTACCACAATGTTCATTGCAGCTCTATTTACAATAGCCAGAACATGGAGGCAACCTAAGTGTCTATTGACAGATGAATGGGTAAAGAAGGTGTGGCACATATATACCATGGAATATTACTCGGCCATATAAAGAAACGAAATTGAGTTATTTGTAGTGAAGTGGATGGACCTAGAGTCTGTCATACAGAGTGAAGTTAAGTCAGAAAAAGAAAAATAAATGCCGTATGCTAACAAATATATATGTAATCTGAAAAACAAATAATTTTGAAGAATCTAGGGGCAGGATAGGAATAAAGGTGCAGACATAGAGAATGGACTTGAGAATACAGGGAGGGGGAAGAGTAAGCTGGGACAAAGTGAGAGAGTGGCATGGACATATATACACTACCAAACGTAAAATAGATAGCTAGTGGGAAGCGACTGCATAGCACAGGGAGATCAGCTCAGTGCTTTGTGACCACCTAGGGGGGTGGGAGGGAGACACAAGAGGGAAGAGATATGGGTATATATGTATATGTATAGCTGATTCACTTTGTTATAAAGCAGAAACTAACACACCATTGTAAAGCAATTATATTCCAATAAAGATGTTTTTAAAAATCAGCATAAAACCAGTTGATGTTTCCATTTTCATTTGAAAATTAGATGCACTATATTTTAAAACTAGTTATTTTGCCCTCAAGTAATGTAATGTACTTTCAGAAAGTAGGCAGGCCATTTTTCATTGGTTTATAGCTCATTCTACACCAAAGTCTACTCAATACAAAATGTCCATATTATGGAAGAAATGTACATGCTTTTTCTCAGTAGAGGGATTAAATCACTCTGTGAGGTATCCTATACAAAATATTCACCAGAGTAGATTTACAATAAACTAAACACATTGGGACAGAAATCATAGCCCAAGAACACAGGGCATTTTCTGTGCTTGAATTCCATTCTTAATAATAGACGGTCTCTCACAATTCAGAGGCAGTTCTGTACTTTCTCAGGCTGACAACTGTTGTCCTTGTTGGGGTAGTACTCTCAAGATAAATTATGAATGCTTCATGAAAGCTGTAAAATTTGTTGTATCTTCTATTATCTCCATGTTAAAGGCCACGAAAGCTCTTCAGTGAAGTCAGCCATTAAGAAATGACAGGTATTGCTATCAGGCTTCTTTATTGCCTATTACCTGCAATGACAGCAGCTGCTACACCACCACTCTACAGCCTATCACATTATTTGCAGCTAAAGCCAGCTATTGTGTCATTTTGGCTCATTTTCTTGACAGTGTCATCATAAATCCATGCAGCTGCGGGGTAACTGTCGGCTGCCTCGATTATCTTCATAGCTAGAATGAATCTTGAAATGTGTGTAACTGGCAATGACGGTTATGGATCAGGCACAAGGGCCATTCCCTATCCATCCTGTCAGGTCTGTGAAAACGCCACCCACAAAGAGAGTTCCTAAACTACTGTCATGTAACTGAGTCAAGTATGTGAACTTGGAGAAATTTGAGGCTCTGCTATGAAACCCCAGAGCTTGCCTGGCTTCCCATGGAAACCTGATTCCAGGATCATGTGGATTTATAAGGGGACATTTAAAAAAGCAAAACTGTGGGCTTCCCTGGTGGCGCAGTGGTTGAGGGTCCGCCTGCCGATGCTGGGGACACGGGTTTGTGCCCCGGTCCGGTAAGATCCCACATGCTGCGGAGCGGCTGGGCCCGTGAGCCATGGCCCCTGAGCCTGCGCGTCCGCAGCCTGTGCTCTGCAGAGGGAGAGGCCACAACACTGAGAGACCCGTGTACCACACACACAAAAAAAAGACACTGATGAAAGAAATTAAAGATGATACAAAAAGATAGAGAGATATACCATGTTCTTGGATTGGAAGAATAAAAAAAAAAAAAAAAAAAAAAAAAAAAAGGCAGAGTTGTGCTTACTGTGAGTTTCCAAGGCAGTTGTTTTTATATAAGGAAGTAGCAAACATTAGTTATTTATTTGGGGCAGAGTCAACGTTTGGTGATGTTTATATAATGCCTGCAAATTAAGAATGCTAAATAAAATATAGTTTTCTGTAGGTCATGGTAATTCTTGATATTCTATCCCAACGGTTTAAAAATTGTGTATAGGTGGGTCCTCGGCCCCTGCAGAGTTACCTAAGGGAACCAAGGGTGGTGAGGTGGGAAAGCCTCTAGAGGCCTGTTTCTCTGCTTCACCCAGAACAGCTCTGCTTTCATGTTCCATATACTGAACTTTTGCATAATATTACTTTCCCTTTGCAGAAATGTTAGACTATTTAAAAAATCTTGGATGGTAACTGCACTCAGTCATACTTTAATGGCCATGTGAATGTATTTGAACTACTAAATGTTTTTTCCTCAATGTATGATACCACCCCAGTTTTCAGTCTTGGGTTTGCTATTGCTTATCTTCATTACACTTAAAGTGAGAGTTGTCAGCAAATACCTTCACCTTTGCTGTGTGGTCCAAAATTTTACTAACTCTTAAAACAGATATTTATTGGATACCTACTATGCACAAGGGACTATGCCACCCAAGGCTTCATTTATTGAAAGTCACACTTGTGCTCCAAAGTGCTCTTCTAAAATGATTTTTCCCTGTTGAAATAGATTAGAAAAGTATATTTTGCTTTTATTGTAAATTTTATCAAAAACATATTGTTGAAGAAAGATTTCTAGAAACACAAATAGGTGTATAACACTATACAAATATTTTCCTTTTTTAATACAACCATCACTCTTAATCTGATGCTGTATCTCTCTCACCTTCCCCCTGTCACCCTCTGCTCCCACACATACCAGTTGAAGGTGAATGCATCTTTTTAAGGCAATTTGAAGAGCGCTTGAATTAGAGCTCATCTTTTTTTTCCCTTCAGTTCTGGAGCTCTTTATCATTGCCATAGAAGGCCTTGGTAAATGGCTTCCCTGTAGCATTTGATCATCTCTCTGGCTATACAGTCCAAGCATCTCTTTTTAACATTGGTCATTATTACTATGAAGACCAAAAAAATTATAATTTTTTATTGTTAGAATTATTACCACTATTACAATTTAATTATTAAATAATTTAGAGATTCTGTGGTTCTCGAACTTTAGTGTTCTAGTGTGTTTAGGAATGCTGATATAGGTGTATGAAAACCACACTGCAAGAAACTCCACTTTAAGGGCTCCAATAATTCGTTAAAATGTGATTATTTTTATAACCAGATTGGAAAAATTAACCATTTTACCAATTCAATTTAAAGATATCTGCTCCCCTGAACTACTGAATTATGTACAATTAGATATAAAAGAGATTTAATACTTAATTTTGCGGCAAAAATAGAATATAAAATATGGTGCCTTATCTTTACTTTTAAAGAAATCATTTATTCTACATATGTTCCTCTATTATGACCAAGGCCTCATTATATACACTTGGGGTTTCACAATGAATAATACAGACTCCCTGGTATCAAGAAAATTATAGATTAGCTGACAAAGATGAATATAAATAAATAATATGGATAAATTATGTCAAATATGTAAAAATATGTCAAGATGTACAGCTTTTTCTAGCATATATCTTCCATATATATCTAAATTTTAAAAAATGTAGACCAACCTCTGTAAAGGCAGGAATCATATTAGTTTTGTTCCTCTCTGTATCTCTAGCGCCTAATAAAACATACAAGAAATAAATATTTGTCTAAGGAATATTATAGTACGAAAAATGAAATGAAATGGATTTCTCCAGAAAAAATTAATGTATGCACCCAATTAATAAAATTCTAGTAAAATATATTCCTAAATAAAGATAGGACAGACATGTTTTGGTCCAGGAAGAGCATATTTTTGCCATTGTCACACCTGCTTTTGAAGATTGGGAATGTTAATGCTGTATACAGGTAACTTAATGTTCAGGAAGTCTCCAAGTCCCTAGCAGGGAACTTTGTGGGAAATACTTTGTTACTTATGATCAGGTTCCTGAATTTTGCATTGACAACTTGAAAAAGATTACAATGCCTGCATCCTGGGAAGAGCAAAATGACATAGTCTTTGCAAGGTTTCCCACTTGAGAGGACAGTGACAACCCTTGGGGAGAGGGATAAATGCACAGTTCTGTGAAAGCTCACAGGAGGAGGAAAATTCTCAGTTTCTTTATTTCCTAACCATATATTTCCTGAGGCTTGTGTAGAATTTATATGTTTTCTATAATTCAGGCCCCTACTTAGATAACAAATGTAACTGGAAACTACAAATTTAGAAGAAACTACAACTTTCTATAATTCTAAATTAGGAAGTTTATTTTACATTCTATAGTCTCTATGATCAGAATGTTTCATTGACTAGTTTCACAGGACACACTTCGCTTCCCCTTTAATATGAGTCTTATAGACTTATTTAGGGATGTGAGGGGAGGGGAAAACTCCAAATAATTCAGTAATATAGGGATTCCATTAACAAGCCATATCCATTTTTATGTGTATGAATATATTTTTAAATTTTTTTCCTAACTTTTGTATTTTTTAACATCTTTATTGGAGTATAATTGCTTTACAATGTTGTGTTAGTTTCTGCTGTATAACAAAGTGAATCAGCTATATGTACACATATATCCCCATATCTCCTCCCTCTTGCATCTCCCTCCCTCCCCCCCCTCTAGGTGGACACAAAGCACTGAGCTGATCTCCCTGTGCTATGCAGCTGCTTCCCACTAGCTATCTACTTTACATTTGGTAGTGCATATATGTCCATGCCACTCTCTCACTTTGTCCCAGCTTACTCTTCCCCCTTCCCATGTCCTCAAGTCCATTCTCTAGGTCTGCATCTTTATTCCTGTCCTGCCCCCAGGTTCTTCAGAACCATTTTTTTTTAATTCCATATATATGTATTAGCATACGGCATTTGTTTTCTCTTTCTGACTTACTTCACTCTGAATGTACGTCCATCCACCTCACTACAAATAACTCAATTTCATTTGTTTTTATGGCTGACTAATATTCCATTGTATATATGTGCCACATCTTCTTTATCCATTCATCTGTCGATGGACACTTAGGTTGTTTCCATCTCCGGGCTATTGTAAATAGAGTTGCAATGAACATTTTGGTACATGACTCTTTTTGAATTCTGGTTTCCTCAGGGTATATGCCTAGTAGTGGGATTGCTGGGTCATATGGTAGTTCTATTTGTAGTTTTTTAAGGAACCTCCATACTGTTCTCCATAGTGGCTGAACCAATTCACATTCCCACCAGCAGTGCAAGAGTGTTCCCTTTTCTCCATACCCTCTCCAGCATTTATTGTTTCTAGATTTTTTGATGATGGCCATTCTGACTGGTGTGAGATGATATCTCATTGTAGTTTTGATTTGCATTTCTCTAATGATTAGTGATATTGAGCATCCTTTCATGTGTTTGTTGGCAGTCTGTATATCTTCTTTGGAGAAACGTCTATTTAGGTCTTCTGCCCATTGTTGGATTGGGTTTTTTTTTTTTTTTTTGATATTGAGCTGCATGAGCTGCTTGTATATTTTGGAGATTAATCCTTTGTCAGTTGCTTCGTTTGCATATATTTTCTCCCATTCTGAGGGTTGTCTTAGGAAACCATAAACAAGGCATATTTATTTTTAGTGCAGAGAAAACTGCCCAAAAGCAGGAACTGTAATTATAAGAGCATGATTATCCTCCTATTTGTTTCTGAGAATTTATAAAAATATATGAACTCTCTTCACAGAAATCAAATACTTGTTTGTGACATAGGTAACATTCTGTATGCAGGGGTACTCTGACTTCATGTTGCCCAATTGTGGACCTCTAAAACCTCTATCCAGTAGACTGACAAAAGAAGAAATCTTGAGATAGACCTTACCTAAATACCCATCCACTTAAAAAGACTAAGGATATAGTGGGATTATAGCTCAGCATGAAATAGGGCTCTGGCAAGAAACAGATGGTATAACCAATCTGAGCAATTGAATAAAGTTTGTCAAAGGGAGTATTTAAGACATCCGGCAGATTTTTGGAAAACCAGCAAGTGATAGTGCAGTAACCTGAGGCTTGAAAAAGGAAGGTTTGGAGACCTGGGAAGACTTCACCAAAGCTAGCCTGATGGGATAAGGGAAGGGGGATGTTACCTGTACACAGAGAGGGTATCTTTATGGAGAGAATCACTTCATGGAAGCTGTGGACTTCAGCAGAGATGCAGTCAACCCACAGTGACCTAAGAAGAGGGACCTGGAGCATAAATGTCTCCATCCATCCATTCTCCTCCTTTCCTCTGGATCTTTTGTTATTGCCTGTGACGGACTGAATCCAACCAGAAGCAGAAGGAAAGGGAGCCTGTCAGTACAGTCAGCATCCAGGGGCAAATTGTGAGAGGAAATGGATGGAAAGTGGACCTGGAGAACCAAACTGAAAATATTCAGCACATAATGTCTCCCAAAGTATGTCCCCAGGAGTACTAGTTCCATAAAATGAGCCACAGTGACAAAGGTCCAAAATCAAATCAGTTTGGGAAATGCCATATAATATAACCCCACATCACCGTCCATGTACTACGTGCAAGGCATTGACAGACAGTGACAAATACAAAGGGAGTCTCAGCCTTCATGGAAATTAGAGTTTATTGAGAAAAACAATAAATGAACTAATAAACAAATGGCTGTATGACACAGAGTTACATAGTGACCAGTGTTATGAAGAATGATTAGTTTCTTCAATAGGGATTTAATGAAAAATGATTTTCTATTGAGGAAATTACGATTGCTTCAAGCTTTCAAATTTTGTTTCAGATAGAGTTCAGATTTTGTTTATTGCTGGAATCTTATAAATCTAGTCCCCTTAGACTTGATCATAAAACTGAGCTGGAGTAGTTTCAAAATTTTTGTGCATTTTCCCCATACTCTTTTTCTATCATATATTATTTCTCTACCATTTCTTACTTTTCTTCAAAAGTGACCATATACTACTCATCTTTATATCTTCAGTGTCTGGTCCTATATTGTGCCTGGCAGGGTTTTTTAAGAGATGGCTTTCAAATTAAATCGAATTATATAATTATAATAATAATAACTATTATTATATAGTAGTAATAATTAACCAAATCCCCCAAATGTCTAACTATAATGCACGCTTTCATTGTGTCATTTATTGTTTAAAGGTCTTACTTAGTGGATTATCACATTAGTCCTCACAACAACCCAATGACATAGACACTGCTGTTATCCTCACTCTACAGATTAGAAAACTGAGGCATTAAGAGCTCCAGTAAGTTGCTTACCGGCACACAAGCAGAAATGTTAGATCCAGGAAATCTAACCCCAGAGCCTGGACTTTTAATTGTTTATGCTATATTAGCTTAAATAATGCTCACTTAAATCTAATTAATCATATCTAACTAGACAATAGTTTTTGGTACATGAGCTTCAAGCTTAGAAAATGTTGAATTATAAGAATACCAGGGCTTCCCTGGTGGCACAGTGGTTGAGAGTCCGCCTGCCGTTGCAGGGGACACGGGTTCG
>NW_006797638.1:2837516-2847223 GCF_000442215.2 Lipotes vexillifer
CGGAGCCTGTGCTCCGCAAATGGGAGAGGCCACAACAGTGAGAGGCCCGCATAACGCAAGAAAAAAAAAAAAAAAAAAAAAAAAAAAAAAAAACCATATCCATATTCAGAATGTTAGAAAAATGAGGGGAGATATGTTTAAGCAAGAGAAATAAAAGAGCAGTTGAAATTCAGAGAAGAAGGATGGCATGTAGGTAAAGTAAATATTCTTGCAATCCATAGGAAAAGGAAGATAGGGATGTTATATTCAATAGGACTTAGAGGCAAGTGTGGAGTAAGTAACACTGGAGCATTTTAAGTGAAGTCAGTGCTGTGTTTTTTATATCTTATGCTATGACATCTACAGAAAAATAAAAATTTTAGTGGCATACTAGTACTTTTACATAAAATACATACAGAAGCCTAGTAAGACATAAAAATTCCATGTACCACCAGAGATGAGGAAGGCATATTTAATTCATGTACTTTCAAATATGAGCACCATGGGGACGTTTTTATCTGAGAGTATTTTTACTCTATGATGCATAAGTTTATAAATATTCTGTGGTGGCTACATCAGCCAATTTTTAAAATAATTATCCGACCCTAAAATTTCAGCAATTTTTCACTTAATTATGCCATTAAAATTAAAAGGTTTCTGTAGAATTTTTAAAACTTTAATAATTCTTAGAAGAGTATAAGTAATAGTATTTACCAGCTTAAATATATTTACCATTGACTATATTCTTAAAAAAAAAAGACAGAATGAATGTAATAAAACACCAGAAGATAATCGAAACTCTGTGATATCACATAGATACCTCAAGGCAATACATTAATACTATTTAAGTAGCTCCACATAAAGCATTCTGTGGGGCTCAATAAAGCCTTCCTTGATGTTGTGACGGTAAACATTTTTTTCTTTAACTTTAGAAAACCTGATTGCCATGTGAAACACAGCGAAAGCGTTACTAGTGTTCGCTATATAATTAGTTTAACCAGAATGAGTTAAGAAGATGAAATATCATGGCACTGACAGAGTGGTTGATAGTTCTCATGTTGCTATAACCAACCATGTAAAGCCATAGTTATCAGTGTTCAGTCTATACAAAAATGGAACACTTATTTGTTAAAAATAATTTTACAAATATTCTTCCCATGCTTGGTCTATATTTAAGTTGTATGGACAACTTAAAACCAACTGAAAAACCCACTCACTGCCCAAAGTAAATATGTATCTGATTAAGTTGTATATACTTGATGAAAGTAGAACTTCACTAGTTGAAAAATTCACTTGTTCCTCTCACTGGGGCTCATGAGAATCATTGTACAATGAGAGCAGAAATACTTTGGACTACTCTAAAATTGGGAGAAGCTATATAGACTGGCCATATTACGGAACACATGAAAATTTTGTCTTAGGCTTTAGACACATAGAACCAACCAAAGAAAATTGGATCAGTCTAGAAAATCAAGTGGACAATTCAAACTCAATTGCCCATTTTCTTAACAAATAATTTACCTGTGAGCTATCTGGTGATGCAACCTTTATCTTTACAAAATATTTCAGTTGTCCATGCAGATGATACTGTTCTTATTTGAAGGCTAATAATATCCTCCTTGAATCTCTCTTAAAGGCAGACTGCTTTGAACACAAGGCATGTCATAACGGATAGTTCTGGAGCTGTGTCCTTCTTGTGACTCATGGGCTCATGAATACTGTCTCTGTCGTTTCTTAGCTATTTGGTCCTATGCAAATTACTTAATGTCTCTAAGATTCTCTGACCTTCTCTGAAATTAGTTTACTTTTGCTTATTTCGTTTTACACATATTCAACCTGGTATAATGTTATACCAAAATAAAACTGTGCTGCTTCTTGGGCTCTTTGGCCTGCCAATGAATTGACAAAATGTCCTTTGGAATGATACTATAGGGCAAATTAATGGATAGCATACTATTTTTAAGACAGCTTGTTTCTTACTATTTTTAAAAATAAAATGTTTTGGGTTGGAAGCATACCCTAGTCTTAGGTTTGGAAGTGGGCTTTTGTGGATTAAAAACAATCTCTAATACAGTATAAGAATTCTGTTAACAATATAACAAAAATAAATTAGAAATACTTAAATACAGTAAGTACAATTACTTGTATGAGGTACCTAGTTCCCCTAGTTCTATCTTCGCGGGCCTCTCACTGTTGTGGCCTCTCCCGTTGCGGAGCACAGGCTCTGGACATGCAGGCCCAGTGGCCATGGCTCACGGGCCTAGCCGCTCCACGGCATGTAGGATCTTCCCGGGCCGGGGCATGAACCCGTGTCGCCTGCATCAGCAGGTGGACTCTCAACCACTGCGCCACCAGGGAACTCCCCTAGTTCTATCTTTAAGTAACGACAAAATCTCTCTCCCCTTTCACGTGATAGCACTTTAAAACTTAGTCAAGAGTTATTTTTCTTTAAATCATCCTATCTTACAGTTATATTTGTCCCACTTCTGATATGAATTCAATGTCTTCAGGATTCACTTAGTCCTTGGGGTTACCCTCTGGGCACACTTAATTTATCAACTCTTGAAATATAATACTGGATTTAAGAATATTGTATTTTGGGGCTTCCCTGGTGGCGCAGTGCTTGAGAGTCCGCCTGCCGATGCAGGAGACGCGGGTTCGTGCCCCGTTTTGGGAAGATCCCACATGCCGCGGAGCGGCTGGGCCCGTGAGCCATGGCCACTGAGCCTGCGCGTCCGGAGCCTGTGCTCCGCAAATGGGAGAGGCCACGACAGTGAGAGGCCCGCATAACGCAAGAAAAAAAAAAAAAAAGAAAAAAAAAAAAAAAGAATATTGTATTTTGCTTTTGCCATACCATATATTTAATGAATTTCAACTGTATAATCAGTGGAATGATACTGATGTGTGGCTCCCCAAAGAATTAAGAAAATCACATTTTAGAAAATGTACACCTCTTCAATAAGCAAATAAATAACTTGGAAGAGAAAAATAAACATAGGAAGCCATAAGTTCAACAAAGGGGAAGCATTTCTAATTTAACCAGGAAACTATGAACCCATAAAAGGAATGATAGACTTATTGTGTGTGGGGATGTGCATGACTGGTAGAGCTCAGAACAACTGCCTGTATCTTAACTGCAAGGGACACTCTGACTTGTATGCTGAAGCGGCAGATGCACTCACTTGAGACTGATCCAGAATTGAGAAACATGGAGAAACAGTCCTTCTCAGAATATTTCTTCACCCCGGGAAGTGTCTACTTTTCAGAGGTATTAGGTGCATGGTGCAGTTCCTGAGGCAGCAGTGGCATGGATGACAGAAGCTATTACACTGAAGTGGAAAGCCTGACCTTTTGAGCTTGGTGGCAACAGTGGCAGCAGCATAGTTTCAGGTATTGTGCCTAGAAGCTTAGTCTCAGATATCTTTCTCCAGCTCCCCAATGATGATGTGAGCCATTAATTAGGTGACTATACAATTTGTCATCAACCAGGTCTCTTTTGAGAGTGAAAACAATTAACACATGATCCGCAGGACAACAACTTTAAAAACAAAACTGATATAGTGTGTATAGTTACTTTACCACTACTCTATAGTAAATCCAGTTTTCGCTAAAATACACCAGAGTAAATTCATCATATGTAACTGAGACTTTTTACCAAAACCAAAATAAGTTGTAGTACACTTACGATATAAAATAGAATGTAAATATTATCTAGAATTAATGAGTCCAAAAACGATTCCTTTTGAGGGATATTATATTGTACTCTTAAGTGATAAAGGAATGTGCAGAGGTTTCTGAGCTCATGTAGGAGACTCTAATGGCCTTCAGGACTCCAATGCTCTCAATTTTTCTTCTAAATTGGAAAACATCCAAATTTAAAAAAAAAAAAGCAAATTCAACTAAACTCCCCACTGAAGAAGATGATAAAACTCAGTTTATTTGTTAATAGGGTAAATAAACACCCAAGACTGGAAAAATTAGCTCCAGACTCCATCCAGATGGAGGGAGTTTGGTGGGGGCTAAATGGAAGAGAGAGGAGTGTTAACAGAGTCATAGGGTGACTGAACACATACAATACTAACTAGAGTTCTGCTTCAGAAAAGGAAGGTGTCAGGGCCTCATTCAGTGGGAAACAAGGCAGGTTAGGCCACTGGCTATGGGAGAGACACAGGTAAAGGGCTTGGAAAATGCATGGCACCAGAGATGTCTGTCTTGAGAAGTCAATGCTTCTGGGGAAGAGAGACACCTTTGATGATGAAATGTCCTTGGGTGTCCTGGGCGGTGAGAGGAAAGAAAGGACCAACTAAAGAAGATAACTCTACTGAGACAGGAGGTCAGCAATGAATTAGAAGACTAAGGCCAAAGAAAGAAGTGTCATGTATTTGAAACAAACAGAAAGGAGAAGCTTTTTTTGTTGTTGTTAGCAGAAGAAGACCTTGAAGTCAGACATCAGGAAAACCACCTCCATAATCTGAGAAGTATCCTGAAATTGATGGTGCAGAAGAATCCAAAACAAACAAATATGACAAAGAAAAGTGAAACCCAGCAAAAAAAAAAAAAAAAAAAAAAAACGCCCAGAATCTATATAAAGATACTCTAAAAATAAAAATAATAAAAACTCTTAAGCATAGTAAAGCACATCAATTAAATGAAGCCATGAAGCATAACTCGGGTTGAAACTGAAGATAATTAAAAAGAAATTGCAAATGGAAAATAGCAATGTGACTCAGAAATTCAAAAACTGAAAATAAATATACAAAAAATAGATGTGAAGTAGACCTGAGTGATCTAAAGAAAGAAATTAAAAAAAAAAAAAAAGAAATATCTCAGGATACATCTCAGAAATGAAGATAAAATTAATAGGTACCTAAAGAATAATTGGTACATGTTAAAGTACAGTAAGAAATATAGAGAAGAAATAAGAAAAGTCAAGAAAATAAATGGTAATAATAATATGTGGGAAAGTAATAAATGTAGAAGACAACAAAGAACAAAGATTACCCAGTATATTTGTAGCATCTGAAGCAGAAAAATAAATGAATGAAGCCTAATTAATATTTAAAACTAGAAATAAAGGTGTTTATGAAATTAAATAGTAGAGTATGAAAATTCAAACTGCCTGCTCAATACCTGGGGATATTGAACTAAAGTTCTCTGAGACATTTCATTATTAAGCTTTAAAAATTAAGAAAAAAATTCATCTCATCCTCGAGGACAGAGACAAAGTCATATGTTTTAAATTCCAATTGTTCACTGCTTTTGTATATACAAAAGCAACTTACTTTTGTATATTAACCTTTCTTTTGTATCCTGCAGCCTTGCTGTACTCATTTACTACTTACATGGGTATTTGACAAAATCATGTCATCTGTGACTAAAAGTTTCATTTCTTTCTTACCAATCTTTAAAATTTATTTTATTTTTTTCTTATCTACTGGACTAGCTAGGACTTCCAGTAGAATACCAGCTGGCTTATCAGGGATGAATGGTAGCATGCTTGCATTGCTTCCAATCTTAGGTGGAAGGTGTCTCATATGGTAACCAATGGCCACAGGTTGGACATTTTGATATGGGGCTAGTTTTGGTTTTTTTCTTAATTTTACTGAAGTATGGTTGATTTACAATGCTGTGTTAACTTCTGTACAGCAAAGTGACTCAGTTATACATATATTCTTTTTCATATTCTTTTCCATTATGGTTTGTCACAGGATATTCAATATAGTTCCCTGTGCTATACAGTAGGACCTTGTTATTTATCCATCCTATATATCAGGGGTCCCCAACCCCCAGGCCATGGACTGGTACTGGTCCACAGCCTGTTAGGAACCAGGGTGCACAGAAGGAGGTGAGCAGCAGGCAAGTGAGCAAAGCTTCATCTGCCGCTCCCCATTGCTCACATTACTGCCTGAACTATCCCCCTCCCCCCCTACCAATCAGTGGAAAAATTGTCTTCCACAAAACCAGTCCTTTGTGCCAAAAAGGTTGGGGACTGCTGCTATATAGAATACTTTGCCTCTGCTAATCCCAAACTCTCATTCCTTCCCCCACCACCCCTCTCCCCCTTGGCAAGCACAAGTCTGTTCTCTGTGAGTCTTTTTTCATTTGTAGATATGTTGATTTGTGCCGTATTTTAGATTCCACATATAAGTGATATCATATGGTCTTTGTCTTTCTCTTTCTGACTTAAGTTGCTTAGTATGATCATCTCTAGGTCCATCCATGTTGCTGCAAATGGCATTATTTCATTCTTTTTTTATGGCTGAATTACATTCCATTTTATATATATATATCCCACATCTTCTTTATCCATTCATCTGTCAATGGACATTTAGGTTGTTTCCATGTCTTGGCTATCGTAAATAGTGTTGCTATGAACATAGGGGTGCATGTATCTTTTCCAATTATAGTTTTGTCTGGATATATACCCAGGAGTGGGATTGCTGGATCATATGGTAGTTCTATTTTTAGTTTTTTGAGGAACCTCCATACCGTTTTCCATAGTGGCTGCACAAATTTACATTCCCACCAACAGTGTAAGAGAGTTCCCTTTTCTCCATACCCTCTCCAGCGTTTGTTATTTGTAGACATTTTAATAATGGCAATTCTGACTGTATGAGGTGGTACCTCATTGTAGTATTGATTTGCATTTCTCTAATAATTAGTGACGTTGAGCATCTTTTCACGTGCCTATTGGCCATCTGTATGTCTTCTTTGGAGAACTGTCTCTTTATGTCTTCTGCCCATTTTTTGATCGGGTTGTTTGTTTTGTTGTTGTTGAGTTGTATGAACTGTTTGAGTATTTTGGAAATTAAGCCCTTGCCGGTCACATTGTTTGCAAATATTTTCTCCCAATGGTAGGTTGTCTTTTCATGTTGTTTATGGTTTCCTTTGCTGTGTAAAAGCTTGTAAATTTAATTAGATCCCATTTGTTTGTGTTTTTTTTGTTTGTTTGTTTGTCTTTATTTCTATTGCCTTGGGAGACTAACCTAAGAAAACATTGGTATGATTTATGTTATAGAATGTTTTGCCTGTGATTTCTTCTAGGAGTTTTATGGTGTCATATCTTATGTTTAAGTCTTTAAGTCATTTTGATCCTATTTTTGTGCATGGTGTGAGGGTGTGTTCTAACTTCATTGATTTATGTGAGGCAGTCCAACTTTTCTAGCACCACTTGCTGAAGAGACTGTCTTTTTCCCATTTTGTATTCTTGCCTCCTTTGTTGAAGATGGACCATAGGGGTGTGTGTGTGTGTGTGTGTGTGTGTGTGTGTGTGTGTGTGTGTGTGTGTTTTCTGGATTCTCTATTCTGTTCCATTGATACATATGTCTGCTTTTGTGCCAATACCACACTGTTTTGATTACTGTAGCTTTATAGTATTGTCTGACATCTGGGAGGGTTATGCCTCCTGCTTTGTTCATTTTCCTGAGGATTGCTTTTGCAATTCTGGATCTTTTATGGTTCCATATAAATTTTAGGGTTATTTGTTTTAGTTCTGTGAAAAATGTCATGGGTAATTTGATAGGGATTACATTAAATCTGTAGGTTGTTTTGGGCAGTACTGCCATTTTAACAATATTAATTCTCCCAACCCAAGAGCATGGGATATCTTTCCATTTCTTTGAATCATCTTTAATTTCCTTTATTAATGTATTGTAGTTCTTAGCATGTAAATCTTTCACCTCCTTGGTGAGGTTTATTTCTAAGTATTTTTTTTGATGCAATTTTAAAAAGGATTGTTTGTTTACAGTCCCTCCCTGATATTTCATTGTTAGTGTAAAGAAATGCAACTGGTATCTGTATGTTAATCTTGTATCCTACTACCTTGCTGAATTCATTTGATATGGGGCTAGTTTAAACTGAGATATGCTCTAAGTATAATACATACAAAATTTCCAAGACATTATATGAAAAAAAGAAAGTAAAATTTTTTTAATAACTTTTGTACAGATTACATGTTGAAATGGTCTTATGAAAAATTAATTTTCCTTGTTACTTTTTTAGTGCAAGCTATTGAAAATTTAATATTATATATAGATTTATATACATGTAGATATTTACATATTTTGGGGGGCACAGTGGAAACTTTAATGAATTCTGAAAAGTAGAGATTTTACAAGCAGCATATGTTGATCATAGGCCAATAAAACTAGAAGTCAACAAGAAAAAATGACCCTCAAATTTTTTAACCATTTGAAAATTATGAAACATTTTTCTAAGATGATTCCTACATCAATGAGAAAATTTCAATTAAAGTAATATATTTTCCGGAAACTATTGTAGTAAAGAATTCATCTAAAACTTATGAATTATAGTAAAGCTATACTCAAAGGAAACCTTGTGACCTTAAATTCTCTTTATTTTTTAAATGGAGACTGAAAATATGACTTTGTTCAATTTAAGAAATTAGAAAAAAAAGACCAGCCAAATATCTCCACCCATTCAAAAAAAGGAAGAGGATAATAACTTAAACTTACAAATCACATTATCTTTTTGGTGGGCAGTGATTCTATTCTACTTCCTGGAATGCTGATATAATAACTCCAGCTGTTTTGGACCATAAGGACAAAAAAACACACCCTAAGGTTGGTTAAACCATAAGCTGGAAGGTCCTCTGTGCTGAATTCCTTGTGGAGTCAGGCCCTACTCTACTTCATTCTCATGAATAAAAACTAAATTCTATCCTATTTATGCCTCACTTATTTTAGACTTTCTGTCACAGAATTATTTTATTTTTACAATTGTATATGAATGTATGTATTTGTAGGTAGGTAGGTAAAATATGCTCATAATAATTCCATATTTGTGGGGTGAGTTTTCCTTTTGAGTATTCATATTTTGCTTTAATAATGAATATTAGTTCATTTATTAAAGTTAAAAGTTGAATGTCAATGCTAAATTATAAAAATTTTGCAAATCATCTTAAAAAATTGGTCTGTCCAATTTATTTCAAACCTGTGAACTATCCCATTAGTGTGATTTCAGTGTCAAAGACAAAGAACTGAGAGCAGTGTCAATAACAGAATGGAATAAATTAATAAAACTGTGAAGGTATTTTCAATATTTATTATAATTCTCACTTACTAATGAACTCATTCCTTTTAAAATATTCTAAATATTCTAAAATCCCATAGTGTTATTTTAACACTTGGCTTTCTTAAGTAGTCTGACAGACAAAGAGGTCACTATTGAAACTCCATGCTGAAATTCAGTGTTAAAATAAGGGGTATATTATATTTTCTTAAGAGGAAAGCCACTGAAAAGCCCCATCAGTATTAACAAAATGTCTAGAATTCAAAAGCTGTGCTATATTGAGCAATTAACGGATGTTTATAAAATTTCATGTTTGGAGAAAGTTTGCTTTTTCTGCATAGCAAAATTTATGACCAAATATATTTAGCACTATTACAAACATGCTTGAGAATTCCTGCACAAAATTGACATTCATCCATGTTCTAACAGTTCAGATACTGGCAAGGTCTACAAAGATGCCACTAAAAAATATATATAGTGCATAATTTTCATTTCTTTGCTGTCAGGGTAATGTGTGCTTCAAATGTTTAGTGAAGTCTAGCAGTACAAATGTGTCAAAAATATCATAAAAATTTGTCTTCTATGACTAACATATAGGATTTAGGACCCTAGAATTTGGGATATTTATCTCTAAGGAGGAATAAAGAATTTATTCTTGGACTAATATATATACCTTATGTTTAACATATTTTCCCTAC
>NW_006797638.1:2847243-2852703 GCF_000442215.2 Lipotes vexillifer
CCCTACAGAATTTAGTGAAACAATTTTAGCTGAAGTAGACATATTCCTTGTATAGTTCTCCACTCCACACCTGATGTAATAGCCTGAAATTTAGCATCATACTTCATGTTCAGGGATTTCAAAAATGGTATTGAAAGGGGGAAAAGTGTATTCATTAAACTTATGACTGTCAAAAGGAAATTATCTTCTAAATTTGCCTTATAATTCTACTGAGGTGTTTGCCATGGGAGATAGATAAAATGAATTACTGTATTAGTCCAGATTATTTTATTGCAGGTAACAGAAACCATATCCAATTTAGTTGAAGTGAAAGTTTAGTAACTTCATAAAAATGGGAAGTTGAAGATGGAGGCTAGTATCAGCTAGAGTTGATAGGACTGGAATTTTGTTAGTTTCTCCATGTCACTGCTCTGCTTATTTCTTCTTGCCTCTACCGGACTTCCCATTTCAGGCTTATTTTCTCCACGTGATAGGAAATGGCTATGGCCATAAAATGCCACCAAGCTCAGAAGTTTAGTTGAAAGAGTCTATACTAATAAAAGATATGGCCTCATTTGTTTTCTGAATTATGAAGGCATCCACAGTCATAATTTGTGGTGTGTTAGAGTGTGATACTTTGGCAATTAGGCCTCCCTCTAAAACTGGCAGCAAAAACACTGAAGCCCTGAAGTCACAGCTTACAGGACAAAGATTCTCTCAAGAAAGACTGACATACTCATTTTTTTTTTCAGTTCTATGTTTGAGTCCCCCTTGGTCTCAAGGACTTCTGTTGAGGTTCAGGCCTCCCACCAAACTCCCATATCTTCTGTCCATGTTATTACATTTATGATTAGTAATAGACTACAATATAAGCTACAAACATAAAATTAAACATTATTGTTACCTATTTCTACTTCTTGAGAAAAATATTAACTTAGAAAATCTTCATATAAAAGTATAATATGGGTTATTAAAGACTATTCTTTTTCACTTTTCTTTTGTTCCTAGTATTTGATAATTTTGTTCCCATTCTTGCATCTCTTGTCCACTCTTTTTTTGCTTTTTCCTCTTCCAAATTTTATCATACCAACTCTAGGTTGTTCTTCCTTTTTGAAATAGATATTTTCCTTCAAACTCATTGTAAAGCATACTTCTATAAAATAAATACCCTTGCCTTATTTTTTACTATATGATTAAGATATGTTTATCTGGAACAAAAAATATCACTTGTAGTTAACATTAAATCACATTTAAATATGTAACAAATATTTTAATTCATGTATTAAAAAATACGAATTCATATTTTTTTAAATAACAGAAAAATCAAATAGGCTGTTTCCAGTTCTTTCAGTTTTTGTAATCGTAAAAGTGAATTTTGCATCACTGAATTAGTTCCTATGTTGAGCTAAATGTGGGGATATTTAACACTGTCATGGTAGCAGGTTTTTGAATTTTTTAAGCAATATACAGGATAGGTATGGAGTGTAGGAAAGAATGGACATGATTAAAAGAGATGTTTAGAATGAATAAAATACTAATTTTCTATTCAATCGTTCCATTAGTCTAGTGTTTCCAAAAGTGAGTTACCTTGAGACTCTTTCAGGGGCTAGGTCTACAAGGTCAAAACTATTTTTATGATAATACTAAAATGTCATTTGTCTTCATCACTTTCTTTCTCTCATGGGTCTATAGTGGAGTATTCCAGAGACTACAAGATATGTGATGACATCATTGCTCTCATGACACAGAGCATGTGCTTATATTCCCGTGTTTTCTAAAATTTTCTAACATGGTAAATTTAAGGTATAAATATGTGCATTTTCAGAGATTAACTCTGTTCTTGGAACTTGTCTTTTGATCTTACTAATTGTTTTTGCTTATACATCCTCTAATCTTTGTATCCTCCTGTCTTTCAAAAAAATCATAATTTTGAAATCTTGAAGTTTTCCTTACACTCATGTGAAATAAGTGCACTCATGTATAAATAATGGCACTTTGTAGTTTTGCTGTAATATCAAAATTTTTTCCTAAAATTTTTCTGAATTTTTAGTTATCTGAAAATTTTATTTTGGAAAGTTGAAATATTTTAAATAAAATATTGCAATACATTTGTTTTATATTTAACAATGCATTATTTACTTAACACAAGAGAGTTGGAAGACTCACTTTATCAACACACAGCTGCACTGACTACCTCTAAAGATGCTAAAAGAGATGAAACAAATGTCAGAGAATTATCTAACTCATGAGAGAGGGGAAATGATTCAAAAGAAACTGGCAAAACTATAAATAAGAAATAAAAATATGATGAAAGTTGTACTTCTGTGGGGATTATAGATTTCAATACTTTATTGTGTCTCATGCAACAGAATACGTTTGAATAGTGTCACGGTGTTAGTTATGTGATGTAATATTGAGATCATTCATAATTTAAAGAAAAAATATAATATTTTAAAGATAGGTATGATAAACTCAGTATACAGTAATTATAAATGAACTACAGAAGTATATTATAGAGTAAGCTATTAAATTTTGTTGGCTGGAGAAAATTATACAACAGCTAAAAGACTAAAAAGAGCCTTGAACAATTGACATTACTGGATGAAGTCAGTAAAAGAAATCACAGCAGTGCCACTTTCCAATGATTCAGTAACTCATTGAATTAAAGATTCATCATCAAACATGAAGACTATTTAATATCTCACTTGGAGAATGGTACCTACAAGTGGATAAAACATCCAGATATGGCTGGTCTCTGCTACCAACACCAACTAATCAGAGAATATAATTTTTTATGTAAATGTTTAATGAACATAAAAGGAGGTAAATAGTTGAAGTGTCAAATAACCTTTTTGAATATTATGGTTTATCCTGTCAAGTGTGTTGACACTTGAACTGATAGTACAAATGGGATGTTGGGTAAAACTACTGGTAATTCAGTGTAAATCAAGGCAGTAGCAACAACTATACTAGAATTGATTTTTTCATCAATGCATGCTGACAGATAGAGAAGTGACTTTTCCTTAAGAATGTCCCTGATTAAGCATTAAAAATAATTTTGTTACATCTAAACCCTTGAGTACATATCTTTTAATATCCCATTTGAGAAAATGGGAAGTATGTAAAGCACTTTGCTGCATTCAAAGTACAATACTTGTTTTGAAGAAAAACCCTTGTATGATTGAGGTATGAGCTGTAGTAGTAGATACTTTTTTCATGAAACACCATTTTCATTTAAAAGACTGGCTGACAGAGGAACTAGGTGTATACATATAAGAATGGGTATTCTGCTTCTCAGGAAAAGACTGAGATAGAAAAGGTCAACTTGTTCAAAGCCTCCTACATTTGCTGTCAGAAAGGACCAGATTTAATTTATGAAAATTACTTCTTCCAGTGGTCTTATAACTAATGTTATAACTAATTAGAATATCAGCAAATGAACAGTTGTTATGTGGACATTTAAAAGATGATGCATGAACATATGCTCTTACTCAGCTATTTTGGATTCTCCATAAACAAGAAATATATTCTTCTGGATTAAAAATATTATAGGAGAATGCTTTTAATAAACTCAGAATTGTCTGTGATTAATAATTTTGTTCAGTCTTCACACATTCAGGATTTATTTCCATTTTTGATTACAAGAAAAAGATACTTCTGATTAAAGGAATAAGAAAGAAAAAGGGAAAAAACAGTAGGAGAGGATGAGTGGTGTGTTAAAGGACAGATTGAGTGTATGTATTTTAATCTGGCAGTTGTCTCGTGTAATTTTTTTTGCCAAAAGACTGCTAATTTCATACAAAAATTTAAATATTGTAGCAGTCACCCAACTTAAACATTTGGCAAATAGTTATCCTATTTTAAAAATGGAAAATATTTCTCAAGTGCTTCTGTTTTCAAAATACTGTCTCATGCTATTCTTTATGTTTGCTTGATCATTCTTTGGGAGAAAATTCTCTAAATTTGGGATGCAGTATATATACATTTCCTCCTATAGCATCTATTCAATAGGACCTTGGTTTATTCAATTAGTTAAAAATGAGAGGGCCATGTTTTTCATTTTTCCTCATTCTTCTTCTTCTTTTCCTTCTTTTTTGATAGAGTATATCTACATCTTTTAAAACACATACAAGGTATACTGAAAAGAAACATTACATTCCTGGGGTGTGAAATACATTTTTAACATGAAAACTTGACAAAAAACTTTCAAGTTTTTTTATATTTGCCTCAATTTAAACAAAAAACAAACCGAAATCCACTTTTCACAGGAACATAGAAGCTCTCACTTTTAGATGTGAATCATCCCAAGGGAAAATTTACTGGATTCACAGGGCTTCAGGCACCATATTCTCAAACCCATGTGTCTTTTGTTATTTCTTCTGTCTGCATGCTGACATTAGAGGGAACTTTTTTTTACTGAAAAATGAAGCTAGAGTGTTGAAGTTATACAGTCTGCTCTGGTCCACTTGACCACATTACTGTCAAATCTAACACAGTTTCTAGAATTCCTAAGAAAAAATTCTTCTAATGTCTGTTCATATGGTTAATACGGAGTAGCGTGTGTGTTTGTTGTTTTCTGTTTAAACAAAGGAACATATCTTCTCATTTAGGAGTAAGGAAAATATTTATATAAAAGCTTACCAAAAGTTGGATTTCTTATACCTTTAGATATTAGGAAGAGGAAGTGATATAATAGGTTAACTACAGTAAATAAAAAAGCAGTTAGGTATTTTGCCATTCTGAGTCTTATGCCTTTAATAAAATTTCTCTCACCACTAAAATATACTATTCTTGACCAATTAACTCATTTATTAAGAACACTAAATAAAGATAATATGTTCACAGACTGTGATAATAATCTCAATTAGTCATTTCACCAACACTAGGCAAAAGAATGGTTTTGCTGAAATTTTTCACCACACTAAGACAGCTCATCATAAATATCAACTGACCATAAATCTTTGAAAGAAAAATGACTATATTAGAATCTAATGTTGTCAAAAGTGATTTTACTATAAAGCAAATGATGCTTATTTCAGCTTCAAGGACCCTCATTCTCATTTACCCTTCCAAGGCCATCGGAGGAACACTATAACATGGTCACTTGGTCACACTATTTTGTAAAATTAGGTAGGACAATTTAACTGTGATCAGTTAAGACTGCTGTCTCTTTTCACTCTGATTTTCCCTCTATAATAGTGCGTATTTAAGGATAAGCATGTGGGATATTTTTCTACAAAAATGTTTAGTTGTAGACACATTTATTTTTTATTTAATGGGCTTATTTAAGTGGTTTGCAATCACTTCTGTGTATAGTTAGGCTATTACTAATTGTTCCAAATATCATGACCCAAAGGCATAAGGGCCAGAGGTCATATGATAATATGAACAAGTTCTAGGCACCCAGCATCAGAAATACGTGGGTAGTAGAAGACAAAAAAAAAAAAAAAAAATGTCTCCCATGAGGGGAAAAAGAAATCT
>NW_006797638.1:2852917-2873570 GCF_000442215.2 Lipotes vexillifer
GTAGGGAAAAAGTAGTCTCTAGAAAAACATGCTAGATCATACAACTCATATACAAAAGAATGTTGATAAAGTTTTTCTACAATGTGATGGCAATCCTAAAAATTCCTATTATATTACCAATTAGCTGTCAAACTGAAATAAACTTTTCTGGCCTAATAATAATAATAACAATAATTATAATAATAACAATAATAAAGTGATCTGTCAAACATTCAAGGGAAAGTAGAAAATTATTCCTCTATCTCTCTAAAAATCATTATAACATTGCTTTCATACAAAGAAACAATCAAAGAACTTATAGCCAAATGATTTTTAAAAAGGCTTACACAGATAGATCCAGGAGTTAATTAATAAGAATAATTGTGTATTTCTCGACTTCTTCCTCCTTCTTCAAAGCCAGGCATGGTGGGTGGAATCCTTCTTATGTTTCTATCTCTCTGACCTCCTTTCCTATTTCATCTTTGTTTTCCTCCTCCACTACACTTCACTGAAGGACTTTTCTGTTCTCCTTTTCTACATTTAAGAGCGCATGTGATTACATTGAACCCATGTGAAAGCATGATCATCTCTCTATTTTATGGTCAGATGAAAAGTAACTTCATAGCAGTAGTACCTAGATTAGTGTTTGTTTGAATAACCAAGTGATGGAAGTCTGGAAGAGATATCTTTAGAATTCTGCCTACCCTAGAACTGATTTAGTCCAAATTTCTGATTTTAAAACTAGGGAAATTTAAGATGAGTTTTATCCAAGTACTTAGTCATAGTTTTTTTTGCTGTATTAAAAGATAGATGAGACTACATTTCTTATATTAAGATTGATAGATTATCTGCTTAGGAAAGAATACATGCAAGCCTATCCAATTTTAATAATAAGTTGTAATTATGCTCCCCTCTAACCAATAACAGAAAATACCCCTACTCCAAGGCTTAATAGAGAATTCAAACTATCTGCTATACTGCTTCTTCCAAAAATCTTATCCAGTGCTACTGAAACTTGAAAGATGGACAAAGTATTGAGTTCTTTCCTCTGTATTGGTCAGCAATGTTTTTAAAATGGCCCCATAGTAAATAGTTTAGACTTTTGGGACCTATGGTCTCTGTCACAACGATTCACCATGCCACTGTAGAATGAAAAGAGGGATAGAACACAAGTAAATGAATGGCTGTGAATGTATTACAATAAAACTTTATTTATAGATTTGGTCTATTGGGGGAGAGGGAGACTGCTTAGTTTGCAAACTCCTGGTGTAAAGATTTGGGTACTCTTATGTCCAGGCTGAATTCTTATGGCCATCCCAGAGAGGGTGCCATTCATGTACATTTTATGCTATACCCTTGACATTAATTGATATTTGATTTAAAAAATAGTCATATTTTAAAAATTGCTGTAGCTTATTCAAAACTCTTGTTGAAGTCAGTATACAACATTATGTTGTTCAATGTCCTTTTATAAATTCTTCACATTACAAATTCCCTTCAAAATTGTGTCAGGAATGTTTGGGGTTTTTTTTTCCCCTTCATGCTGAATTAGCATGTTTCATTTTATCAGAAAATTAAAATTACATATCCCATCACTTCCCTTTTTGACTTGGTTTACAGGAAATATAGATTTATAATGAATACTCATTTCTGTCCTTCTATATGTAAGCTTTAGGGCACATTTATTTTCCCTTATTTTTTAAAACATTTGGTCTTATAGTGTATGTGATTTTAGATTCAATCTTCCTAAAATCCTTACCAATGAATATATCATAGTAGACTTGGGATTAAAATTCTGGTTTATGATTAGTCTTCCTCAAATATAAACATTTGCACTCACATATTAACTTCAATTAATTAATTTTCTGCAGACCCTGTACACATTGTGTCTGTGGATGGAATTGGTCTTTTATGTATTTAAACTTCCACACAGAGTAAAGTCTATGTCTATGTAGTTAACTCTTTTTTATATTGAATTATATCACATATATCAGGTTTTCTCAAACTTGGCACTGTGGATACATTTTGAACCAGAAATTTGTGTTGAGAGAGGCTGTCTTCTGCATTGCAGGATGTTTACCAGCATCTCTGGCCTCTGCCCACTAGATGCCAGTAGCACTCCTGCCAAGTTGTTTCAACCCAAATAGCTCCAGGCATTGTAGAATGTCCTCTGGGAATGTGTGTGTTGGAGGTGGGGGACATTGGTTGAGAACCATGATTTATTCAGAAATTGTACAAATTATGAGTTAACAAACTGATGAATTTTCATGATGTGAGCACACCAGCATAATGAAAAAATGGATCAAGAAATAAAGTATTACCAGCATCCTACAAAGCCCTTTCTTGCCTACTCACTATCTATACCTTCCCACAAAGTAAGTACCTTTATGACTTTTAAGACCACAGATTGGTTTTCTTCTTTTGAACTGTGTATAAATAGAGTTACACAGAGTGTCCTTTGTTGCTTTCAATCAACATTACTCTTATGAGATTCATTCACATGGTGCATAGCAATAGTTCTTCTATTATTGCCAAATTCTGTAATTTATTTGTACATTTTACTGATAAAGGACACTTTGTTTTCACAGCTATATCTGTGGGAATGTTATAGTTCAATTCAGTTTCTTCTGTTCGGATTTTATATTTTTTGGTCATTTTTCTGGTTACTTTTTTAGATTGCTTTTTGAGGAATTTGTCCATTTTCTGTTATTTTCCAAGTATATTGGCATAATTATTTTTTACAATGTTATCTTGTTCCCTTTTTATTTGTTGTAGAATCTATAATCTGTCTCTTTTTATTCTTGTTATCGATAAATTGTGCTTTCATCCTCTCTTGAACATTTGTGCCAAGGGTTATCATTTTTTACTCAAAAAAATCAACTTTCGGTTTTTTTTTTTGAATCCCTCTAATACGTATTTATTATCTGTATTTTTCATTCCTTCTTATACTTATTGGAAATTTTTATCTTGTTCTATCAGCTATTGAGTGAAGAATTAAATTCTGCCAGCTTCATTATAGATTGATTTATTACTCTTTAGTTCTGACACTTCTTGCTTTCTAGAATTTTTAGCTGTGTTATTCAGTGCATATACATTTAACATAATTCTATCTAGCTAGTGAATTGATCTTTTAGTCATTACAAAATTACTCTTTAAATCTGGTAATACTCCTTTTTCATCTACTTTTTCTGGCATTAATATGTCAGCAACCATTTTCTTTCTTTTTTCTTGTTTTTTTTCCTTGACAGTATTATTTCAATGTGTTTTTGTCCTTATATTTAGGATAGATCTCTTTAAATATCATGTAACTAGACTTTCTATTTTAATTGTCTGAAATTTTTGTTTTTCAATTGTAATATTTAGCCTATTTATATTTGATGTAATTCTTTATATATTTGATCTTAAATCTTACTACAGGCATACCTCATTTTATTGACTTCACTCTAATGCACTTTGCAGATATTGAATTTTTTCAAATGGAAGGTTTGTGGCAATCCCACATTGTGAAAGTATATCTGTGTCATTTTTCTAACAGCATTTGCTCACTTCATATTTCTGCATCACATTTTGGTAATTCTCACAAAATGTCAAAATTTCCATTATTATATTTTTTATGGTGACCTGTGGTCAGTGACTTTTGATGTTACTATTATAATTGTTTTGGGATTGCATGAACTGCGCCCATGTATGATAGCAAACTTAATTGATATGTGTTGTGTGTGTTCTGACTGCTCCACCAACCTGCTGTTCCCATCTCTCTTCCTTTCCTTGGACCTCCCTATTCCCTGAGACAAAACAATATTGAAATTAAGCCAGATAATTAACCCTACAAAGACCTCTAAATGTTCAAGTGAAAGGAAGAGTTGCATATCTCTCCCTTTAAATCAAAAGCTAGAAATGATTAGGCTCAGTGAGAAAGGCATGTTGAAAGCTAAGATAGACCAAAAGCTAGGTTTCTTGTGCCAAACAGTTAGCCAAGTTGTGACTGCAAAGGAGAAGTTCCTGAAGGACATTAACAGTCCTACTCCAGTGAACACAAGAATAATAAGAAAGTGAAACAGCCTCATTGCTGATATGGAGAAAGTTGCAGTGGTCAGGAGAGAAGATCAAACTAACTACAGCAATCCCTTAAGCCAAAGCCTAATCCAGAGCAAGACTCTAACTCTCTTCAATTCTATGAAGGTTGCAAGAGGTGAGGAAGCTGTAGAAGAAAAATTTGAAGATAGCAGAGACTGGTTCATGAGGTTGAAGAAAAGAAGCTCTCTCCATAAAAGTGCAAGGTGAGGGGCTTCCCTGGTGGTGCAGTGGTTAAGAATCCGCCTGCCAATGCAAAGGACATGGGTTTGAGTCCTGGTCTGGGAAGATCCCACATATTGCAAAGCAACTAAGCCCGTGCACCACAACTACTGAGCCTGTGCTCTAGAGCCCACGAGCCACAACTACTGAAGTCCTCACGCCCATAACCCAAGCTTCTCAACAAGAGAAGCCACTGCAGCGAGAAGGCTGTGCACCACAACGAAGAGTAGCCCCCACTCGACGCAACTAGAGAAAGCCGGGCACAGCAACAAAGACCCAAAGCAGCCAAAAATAAAAATAATAAATGAATAAATAAATTTATTATATAAAAAAAAAAGTGCAAGGTGAAGCAGCAAATGCTGATGTATGAGCTACAGCAAGTTATCCAGAAGATCTAGCTAAGATAATTAATGAAGGTGGTTATACTCAACAACAGATTTTCCATGTAGAGGAAATAGCCTTCTATTGGAAGACTGTGCCATCTAGGACTTTCATAGCTAGAAAGGAGAAGTCAGTGCCTGGCTTCAAAGCTTCAAAGGGCTGCCTGACTCTTGTTAGGAGTTAATGTAACTGGTGACTTTAAGTTGAAGCCAATTTACCATTATACTCATTTCCCATTATGAAAATTCTAGGACCCTTAAGAATTATCTAAATCTACTCTACCTGGGCTCTCTACATGGCACAACAAAGCCTGGATGACAGCACATCTGTTTACAACATGGTTTACTGAATATTTTAAGCCCAATGTTGAGACCTAAGGCTCAGAGGAAAAGATTCCTTTCAAAATATTACTACTTACTGACAAGGCACCTAGTCACCCAAGAGCTCTGATGGAGCTGTACAACAAAATTCACATTGTTTTCATGCCTGCTAACATATCATCTATTCAGCAGCCCATGGATCAAGGAGTAATTTTGACACTCAAGTCATATTATTTAAGAAAAACATTTCATAAGACTACAGCTACCATAAATAGTGATTCCTCTGATGGACCCAAGCAAAGTAAATTGAAAGCCTTCTGGAAAGGATTCACCATTTTAGGTGCCATTAAGAACATTCATGGTTCATGGGAAAGGGTCAAAATATTAACATTAACAGGGATTGGAAAGAAGTTGATTCCAACCCTCGTGGATGACTTTGAGGGGTTCAAGACTTCAGTGGAGGAAGTAACTGAAGATATGGTGGAAATAACAAGAGAACTAGAAGTGGAACTTGAAGATGGGACTAAATTGCTGCAATCTCATGATCAAACTGTAACAGAGGAGGAGTTGCTTCTTATGAATGAGAAAAGAAAGTGGTTTCTTGAGATGGAATCTACTCCTGGAAAAATGCTGTGAAGATTCTTGAAATGACAACAAAAGATTCAGGACATTACATAAACTTACTTGATAAATCAACAGCAGGGTTTGAAAGGATTGATTCCAATTTTGAAATAAGTTCCACTGTGGGTGAAATGCTATCAAACAGCATTGCATGCTACAGAAAAATAGTTCATAAAGGTAAGACGGAGTGGCCAAGATTGCAGAGTATGAAGACCCTAAGCTCACCTCCTCCCATGAGGACAGCAAAATTGCAACTATTTACAGAGAAATTATTTATGTGACAAACCAGAGCACTAGCAGAAAAGATCTACAACTAAAGATATAAAGAAGGAATCACAATAAGATAGGTAGGAGGGGCAACCCACAAACAGGAGGATAATTACAATTGCAGAGGTTCTCCTCAAGGAGCAAGTGGTTGGAACCCCGCATGTGGCTTCCCAGCCTGGGAGTCCTGCACACAGAAGATAAGCCCCAAGAATGACTGGCTCTGAAGGCCAGTGGGGTTTACTTTCAAAAGAGCCAGAGGACTGTGGGAAATAGAGACTCCACTCCTAAAGAGCACACGCAAAACTTCACATGCTCTGGGACCCAGGGAAGAAGCAGTAATTTGAAAGGAGCCTGGGTAAGACACACCTGCTGATCTTGAAGAGCCTTGTGGAGGGGCAGAAGGCAGCTGGGGCTTGTCCTGGGAATATAGACACTAGCATCAGATGTTTTGAGGAGCTCCTTCTACCACATGGACACTGATGCTGGCAAGCACTATTCTGGAATCCTCCCTGTAGCTTATTTGTACCAGGACTCAGACCAACTCACGAGGCTGTCAGTACAAGTACTGGGATGCCTCAGGCCGAGACACAACTCCACCCGCCAGCAGGCCTGTTGCTCTGAAACCCCCTGAGTGCACAGCCACCCCAGGACCTGGCCCTGTTCAGCAGAGGGCCCAGGACCTGGCTCCATACACCAGCTCTAGCCACGGGATTTCCAGGGCCCTGCAGCCAGAGATCTGGGACCTGACTCAGCCCACCAGTCGGTCTCACCCACCAGTGTGTAGGTACTGTCCCCAGGACCCCATGGGCCCACAAACAGGCCAAAACACCAATTCTGGGACCCCCAGGGCCCTTCAGCCAGAAACCCTGGGACCCAGCTTTGCCTACCAGTGGGCTGGCAGTAGCTCCAGGACCAGCCTTACCCACCAGTGGGTAGGCACAAGCCCCAGGAAATCCTGGGTCCTGGTCCCACCCACAAGCAAACCAAAACACCAATTCTGGGACCCACAGGGCCCTGCAGCCAGGTAGGGCATATAGTTCAAATGAGCAGAGAGTCGTGTGCTGCTGGGATACCTAGGACATCTGCTTCAAAAAGCCACTTCTTCAGGATCAGGAAACATAAGGAGCCCACAAAATACATAGAAATAAAATTAGAAAATTAGGTGAAATGAGGGGACAGAGGAACATGGGAATGAAGGAATAAGATACACCCCCAGAAGAAGAATGAAGTGAAATAGGGATAGGCAGTCTACCCACTAAAGAGTTTAAAGTAAAAATCTTAATCAAAGTACTCAGGAGAAGAATGGATGAACACAGTGAGAAAATTAACAAAGAGAAGATAGAGTCATTGACCTCGAGCGGCAGCGGCGGGAGAGGCGGCAGTGGTGGGAAGTGGCTGGGGCGGGGGGCATTGTCATCTCACCCTTCAGCCTGGAGGAGCTCATCAAGCACCTGGCCTCGCTGCAGCAAAACAAGGTGCTCAAGGTCCAGCTGGAGACCTACAAACTCAAGTGCAAGGCACGGCAGGAGGAGAAGCGCAGCTTGCGCAGAGCCAGTGTGACCATCCAAGCCCAGGCTGAGCGGAAAGAAGAATTCATCAGTAACACTTTATTCAAGAAAATTCAGCCTTCGCAGAAGGAGAAAGAAACGCTTGCTGTAAATTACGAGAAGGAAGAAGAGTTCCTCACTAATGAGCTCTCCAGAAAATTGATGCAGTTGCAGCATGAGAAAGCCGAACTAGAACAGCATCTGGAGCAGGAATTCCAGGTCAGCAAACTGATGAGGAAAACTAAAAACCTGGAGAACGATACCATTTCTAAGCAGCTTACATTAGAACAGTTGAGACGAGAGAAGATTGACCTTGAAAATACTTTGGAACAGGAACAAGAAGCACGAGTGAATCGTTTCTGGAAAAGGATGGAACTTGAAGTTGAAAAGCGAATCCTGCAGGAGAAATTAGACCAGCCGGTGTCTGCTCCCCCAATGCCTAGAGACATCTCCGTGTAGATCGACCCTCCAGAAAACGTGATGCGACACATCAGGTCTTTAAAGAATGAACTGGAGAAGCTGAAGAAGCAACTGAGTGCTGCCCAGTTACAGCATTCCAAGATAATGGCGCAGTATTTGGAGGAGGAACTTCACATGAGGGAAGAGGACCTGAGAGGAAGCTGCAGAGGGAGATGGAGAGGAGAGAGGCCCTCTGTCGACAGCTCTCAGAGAGTGAGTCCAGCTTAGAGACAGGTGCTGAAAGGTATTTTAAGGAGCTGTCTGCACAAGGATTAAGACTTCACATTGTGTGCAGCCCGATCCCTTACACACCTTCTCCCAGTTCAAGCCGGCCGATATCGCCCAGTCTCTCATATGCAAGTCACACACTTGGTTTCACGCCACCAACTTCACTGACTAGAGCTGGAATGTCTTATTACAATTCCCCAGATCTTCATGTGCAGCATATGGCAGCATTCCACGGTATCACAAGGACTTCACCACAGAGAAGCAAGTCCTGATCAATTCGAATGGCCCACGCTACCTCCGTCTCACAACACACAGACCACTGTCCAGCCACTGCCACCTCCATCTCCACCACCCATGCAGCCCACAGTCCTCTCAGCAGCCACCTTGCAGCCTGCACCCTCGCAACAGTAGGTTCATCCCTCTTCCCAGCCTTAATGCATGTGCTTAGTCCGAACCTCATGTCGGCACACGTTCTTGTACAGTGGAGCCGAGCCGTCGACTCGACGCCAAAGGCTTCCTTCCCTGGCATATGGATGTGAGTTATTTGCACTGAGGTTATCTAGGCTTCACTATTCATTATGCTGTAAATGTGTGTCGGAAACGCAGCCAGTGTTGTGGGTCTACGACACTACACAGACGACTTTTTCCTTCAGTGTTTTACTTGAATCTACATGTGCGCACATTCCCTGGCTGGGACGTTGGCTGTTCGACTGTTTGGTAGTTCAGCAGCAGTGTGCAATTTTCGCCTGGCCCCAGAGCTTCGTTTTCCTGGCTTTTAGGTTGGAAAATAAAAAGGGATATCTTTTTATTTTTTTCCGTGAATTTTCAGAAAATTACTGAGCTGTTATTACCCCTCCCCTCCTATTATAATGGTGTTTACCAAGCATACCAATAATTCAGCACTACAATTCAGAACTTTGAAAATCTAGCATTCAGTATAAAATGCGAAGTTAGATGGATCAGTACCAAAGACAATGCTCAGTAGAGCTTTCTACAGATACACTTTGTATGGGTTATTTTCAGTATATCACAACATCCATGTCTCTTGTAAAACAGATCGCCTAAAGTACTGGATCACATGGCTATATCTTTTCCACATGATGGGATTGATAATTATTGTATATCCAGGTGTGACTCTTTCTTTATCCTTGATGTTAACCTCCTCAAACTGGACCCCTCTCACGTAAGTCGACAACTGTTGTCCTACTCACCAGTAGTTGCTGTGACTGATTAGAAGGTGCTGTGTGATTTCTGCCGCAGAAGACAGTGTGATTGTAACAAAAACAGCTATTTCCCCTGTCCATTCTTTACTTGTGTTTCCCTAAGATAGAGTTCAAACAAATATTTTAAAGGTGCAAAATACTATTAGAAAATACTATTTGAAATAAACGTTATAGGAATATCTTAGCATAATGGCCACAAAATACTTTATTGCTGAGGGCTTTATCGCTGAGCACAATATCACTGAGGACTGCTTATTTTGCCCAGTAAAATCGAGTGCGGTGTACAGAGAAGTATATCTTGAATGCATTATTTCTGTTCATTTAGCACAAATAAATTGTTTGGTTTCACTTTAAAGTAGAAAAAAGAGTTAGAAGATATACAGAAAAAGCAAACAGAGATTAAGAATGCAATAACTGAAATAAAAAATACATTAAAAGGAATCAACAGTAGATTACATGATACAGAGGAACTCCTCAGCAAGCTGGAAGACAGAGTATTGGAAATCACTGAAGCTGAACAGAAAATGGAAAAAAAGTAAAAAGAAATGAAGACAATTTAAGAGACCCCTGAGACAACATCAGGCATACTACCATTTGCATTATAGTAATCTCAGAGGGAGAATAGAGAGAGAAAGGAGCAGAGAACATATTTGAAGACATAATAGCTAAAAACTCTGCCAACCTGGGAAAGGAAACAAACATCCAGGTACAAGAAGTACAGAGAGTCCCAAACAGGTTCAACCCAAAGAGGATCACCCCAAGACACATTATAATTAAAATGGCAAAACTTAGAGAATATTAAAAGCAGTAAGGGAAAAGCAACAAATTACACACAAACAAACTCCCACAAAGCTATCTGCTGACTATTCAGCAGTAACCCTGCAGGCTACAAGGGAATGGCACAATGTGTCTAAAGTGATGAAAGGAAAAAACCTACTACCAAGAATATTGTAGCATGAGGGCTCGCATTCAGATTTGATGTAGAGGTCAAAAGTTTTACAGATAAGCAAAGCTAAAAGAGCTCAGCAGCACAAAACCAGTTTTATAAGAATTGTTAAAGGGACTTCTGTAAGTGAAAAAGAAAAAGCCACAACTAGACACATGAAAATTATGAAAGGAAAAAGCTAACTGGTAAAGACAAATACATAGTAAAGGTAGTAAAGCAACCACATATAAAGTTACTAGAAAGGTTAAAAGACAAAGGCCATTTTTATTCAACATAGTCATGAAAGTCCTAACCACAGAAATTGGACAAGAAAAAGAAAGAAAAGGAATCAAAATTGGAAAGGGAAAAGTAAAACTCTCACTGTTTTCAGGTAACATGATACTATACATAGAGAATCCTCAAGATGCCTCTCACTACGAGAGATTATCAATAAATTTGATAAAGTGGCAGGATACGAAATTAATATACAGAAACCTCTTGCATTTCTATACACTAACAATGAACTATCAGAAAGAGAAATTAAGAAAATAATTCCATTTATAATCACGTCAAAAGAAAAAATTACCTAGGAATAAATCTAATTAAGAAAAAAAAATCCTTCATGAAAAACAATGTCAATCAATGCAGCAAACTTTATTGTATTATTTTAAGAATTGCCATAGCCACCTCAGCCTTCAGCAACTGTCATTCATCAACATCGAGGCAAGACCCTTCACCAGCAAAAAGATGATGATTGCTGAAGGCTCAGATGATGGTTAGCATATTTTAGCAGTATTTTTTTAATCAAGTTATGTACATTGTTTTTTAGACATGCTACTGTGCACTTAATAGACTACAGTGTCATGTAAACATACTTTTATATGCACTGGGAAACTAAAAAATTTGTGTGACTCACTTTATTGCCCACTTTATTGTGGTGGTCTGGATCCAAACCTGAGATACCTCTGAGGTATGCTTGTATTTATTTTCCATTTGTCAAGCTATTTATAGTTTCTTTCCATTTTGTCTTACTCTGATTTTTTTTTTGGGGGGGGGGTCTCTCCTCATGCCTTGTGTGATCTTAGTTCCCCGACCAGGGATTGAACCCAGGTCCAGGGAATGAAAGCACCAAGTCCTAACCATTGGACTGCCAGGGAATTCCCCATTTTGTCTTATTCTGGATTAAATAATGTTTATTATTTTATCCTTCATTAGCTTCTTATTTATATATTATTTTCACCACAGATTAAAACATGCATTTAATGCTTCATTATTGTTCACTATAAATTAGTACATATACTATGTATGAAAATATAATGAAATTAGAACACAATAACTCTACTTCTCACCACTTCAATATTTGTGTATTGTTGTCATGAATTTAATTATGCATATAGTTTTGACCAATATAAAATTTATAATTTGTAAGTCAATATCCATGTTTATTATACATTGACTCTCTACTCTACATTGCTTTTTATCTCTTTCTACGTTACCATATTTTTGTTCAGGATAATTTTCCTTCTGCTTGGAGATCTCCACTTAGCATCTCTTTTAGTTTGGTTTTCTGGTGACAAATTATTTCAATTTTTGTTTGTTAATGTCTTTGCTTTCATGTGTAAAGAATGGTGTAACAAGGTATAAAATTCTAGGTTGGCAGCTATTTTCTCTTAGTACTTTAAATATGGCATTCCTTTGTCTTCTGTCATCCATCATTTCTCTTAAGTCACCTAGTTATTAATCTAACTGCACATTAAAACTTACATATCTTTTTCTCTCCAGGATCTTAACTCTTCAAATCATTTATTGCCTAAACAGCTCCAAACTACAATTTTATCTTTCCAGCCCCTTGAGATTGCAAAAAGATCCACTAGTTTTTCTGCCTCTTTGTTTTAGTCACCTGGATGGATTATTTGCCTCTTGGCCATCACCAAAAATAATAATAGTAATAATAATAATTAATTAATTACAAAAAAACCCCAAATATTCCAGGGGAAAAGCTATTATCAAAATGTCAGCTCTTCATTTGTGGTTCCTTCTCTATGGATTAAAGCCCCCTCCAGTACTGGTTGCCTCAGTGGTTTTCAGATATCTTTTTATTTCTTTACTTGGATTTTTAGTTATACGGGTAGAAATGTTTATTTTCTTCAACTTCCATAATACCTAAAATTTTTACTAAAAAAGTTACTATAGGTTGAAAAAATGGAAACATTTCTTTTTAATTTTCCTGATGGGAAATTACACTGCTCTACATTGCTCTATATTGTGTTGCTGTCATATTTCCTTGTATTTTCCAGTGTCTTCAAACTAGGGGATGATAGAGAGTGTATTACATACATCCTCTCTTAACTTCTTTGGAAATGCCACTTAAAACTTTCACTTTCAGCCCAGTAGCCAGAACTAGGCACGTGATCCCATGATAACTGCAAGGAAGGATGGAAAATGTAAGGGAGTGCAACAGAATATTGGTGAGAATTGGCATGTTCTATAGTAATCATCTATAATATACCAGTTTAGAACTACACAAAAACTACATTGATCACATTTAGAAGTATTACAATAAGGATTAGGACTTTATTCTATGATCAATAAAAGTGACAATTCTAATGGGTCAGATAAAACATCATAATAAATCTGTGTGCTCATTTAATTTTAGGGAAAATATTACTAGCAAACCTAAGAATCTAAGAATATGTTCAAATATTAATTCTCTAAGATGTTGTTGCTCAGACTGCAGATTGAGCATATACAGTCTGTTGTATCCATAGAAATTGGAGCTCAGTAGCAGTGAGTAGTTCTTAGGCAAGTGGTAAATGAAATACCTCTGGCTCTTTTACTTTCTTATCACATTTTTTTTTTCCATATGCTAGGGAGAAAAAGCTGGAATTTAAAAGAATTTCTTCAACATCCATATAATACCTAAAAGTTTTACTGATAAATTATTATAGGTTGAAAAATGGAAACATTTCTTCTTAATTTTCCTGATGGGAAATTAGGTTAATTTTTAAAAAAATTTTTTGTAGGGAGGACATTTAAGGAGAGCAAAAGTGCAAGTTGAAAAAATGGCATGGAGTTATTGGTAGTCTTCAAAGTGATCTTGAGAAAAACAATTTGGATAACAAATAGTCTAATGGAATACAAAAAAAAAAAAGAAAGTTTGCAAAGCCAGTATACAAATAAGTTCTTGTTTTATAAAGTTTCATATGACATGAGCTTTAGGAGTTGCTAAGTAGTTAAAAGCATGCCATTCGTTGAAAGATACCAATAAATGTTTAAAAGAAAAGGAAAATAATAATGAATGCAATCATTCATACACTGCAGTTATTTTATTCATAAATAAAGACAATGCTTAATTGTTAGTAGATAGGACTTGTGGCTTATGTTTTGAATTGTTTTCAAATGTTGGTAATAATTTTTACTAATTTACTCATATTGGCACCCTATAATTCCCCTTATTAACAGCAGAATACATTTCTAACCTAACTCTTGGTTCAGGGAAGTGCGTTTTGAATTACGATAGGGAAAAGTTATCTAATGCATATAGAGATAAAATATATAATCTTTGTTACATTAATATCATATTCTAGCTTAAATTTGTTGGATTAGTTACATGCTTCTACTTTTATGTTATATTGAGCTATATTCTTGCCACTTAGCAAAGGGTGGAATATATAGCATTTTAAAACTTTTCCCAGAGTCCTTCAATGTGAATATATTTAAGACATACATAGATATTTTCTGAATCATATTATAGAGCTCATTTAACTTAAAATCATTCATCCATTGCATCTCCCTTTCTATTAGGTGGACAAAAAAGCTTTAATTGCAATCACATAAGTTGATTGGAATAATAATGCTTCTTTTAAGGAGAGTGTTAAAAATGATAGCCTTAGAGAATCTTTAAAACACTTATATACAGATCAATTATTTATCAAATATATGTGTGTATACATATACATATATAACCAAGAGTAAGCATACTTTACTCTTGAAATAGAGGCATTAGATATATATAGGTGAGAAATTTGGGAATTCTGGTTTACTAACAAAGTTGTAGGTGAATAATAACAATTTCTTTGCAAAGTCTGTATGCTACATGCACATGTGTGCACACAGAAGTATGTTTTCAGCCCCCAAAACAAATCTACAAATGTTAAAACAGTATGAAAACTTTCTTATACATCATTTTATGAAAACTGTGAAAATCTTTTATTAGAACTCACAAGAATACATCTCTTGTTAAGCATGAGATTGGCATCATAAAATGTAAAGGATGACCAGGGTCATAATTAAAAGTGTGTAATAAAAGTGACATGTCATTTTTTATGCCATATTATAGGGTTCCTATATACCTAAATACCCCTACTCCCACAAAAACATAAAACTCAGTTCCTAAATACCCCTACTCCCACAAAAACATAAAACTCAGTTCAGAACGTTCTACCATTTCTTAATTGTTACTCTAGTCACATTTCCTGCGTTTAATCCTATTCTTTGAATCTTAAAAAAAAAACCCGCTGAACACTAATTATTTAACCTTGCCTCCTACCTACTTTCCCTCTTTATTCTGAGGTTTCTTAAGGGCTATAATGAGCTGTCCCCACACAAACAGGCCAAATTAGTGGATAATTACTGCTGGGTCTGTGAATGTTCTCACTCCTCCTTTCTTACAGTTTCACAACATTACCACAATGGTCTGTTGCCTCCCTACCAATTAGGAACAATTACTACTTTATAACGTTAGTGGTGGCAGGCTTATTACATTCCGGGATATGTAAAAGTAAGGTGGGTGTAGGGAGAGAAATGCAAGGCCAAAAGGGGTCATTGTTATATGAGGAACTTCAATAGTTTATATTCATCGTTTTGATTTCATTTCTTCAGGATAACAGCCGCAAAGATTTATATTAACTCTATTAGATGAAAGTGAACATCATATATATCCAAGGTTGTGTTTTTCTCCTTTTACACAAGATAATATCTCATTTTGATGGCTTTAGTTTTCAAACTCATGGAAATGGCTTTGGTTCATTCTTTGGGATGAAAAACAAGGTTTTTTGTCTTTGGGTTTTTTTTTTTTTGGTTTCCTTGTAAAGATTATTTTTTTGTTGTTTGTTTTGTGTACAGTATATTTCTGACAAGTGAATTTAGTTTCTTAAGTGATCTTGAGATAACACTGTAAAAGGAGGTACTGTGACCCAGAAGAGTATCAAAACACTCCCTTCCAATCTGTATTTAAATAGAGTTTAGGTCAAGATAAATCTATATCAAATATTCAGAATGAAGCACTTTGAAAGCTTTTAAGACTGGTATATATGCAGTTAACGTTTGTCTTACTAGGAGAAAAGAGTTGTAACAGACTCATCTACCTTAATTTTTCTGTTCTCAAATTCTTCTTTTTTTCTAATGCTACAAAAAAGTCTTATGTGGTGCTTTCATTCAGGGTATTTTCTAGGAATTCAATAAAATATAATGTATTTTAATGAATGTGGCCTTACTGTCCCTTTTGGTGCTTTGTTCCTTGTAAGGCCCTTATCCCATGGTCACAGAACACAAGCCTAACTTTCTAAGATGAATGGCATCTTAATTAGACTACCTCATTTATGTTTTAAACATATGTTGTGAAAGGAGTTTAGAGATTCATGGAGATGAATGGAGATGGAGAAGAAACAGTACAACTTTAATATGGCTTAGAAGTAAAACAACAAACTTTTCTAGATACCACTGAGGGGAAAATTTTTTGGATGGAATCAGTAACCATTGCTGAAAGTGGTGTCAGGCAGCCTGAGGACAGAGATGCTCATGGTGTCGATGGTGATGGTAATGATGGTGATGATGATTTGGAATAAGGAGACAGTGGTTATCAAATATGGAATCATCATTTTAACCTGAGTGATGAGAATGAAAAATCCATTTCAGAGGATTAAAAAGAAAGATTAGATGGAAAGAAAGTGAAACTTGAGGCTGTGGACCACACATGTAAGAAATCTGATAATTAAAAGGGAGATAAAGACTAAAAATACTAAATAAAATAAATTTGTAGAATGAGGTTTTTATATATTTGAAGGCAGAAAAGGAGAAACTGAATGAAGAAGGAGAGCAGAGAATAATAAAGGTATGGAATCTAAGGCATGGATTACCTTCCAAAATTGGAAGAAAAAAATATGTAACTTTTTCTTGTTGGTTGAGAAGTCATAGAAAATAAGAATCAAAATAAAAGTGTAGTGAGATAAAGGGATATACATTGAGTGGGCTCATTCTATTTTTTTTTTTTTTTTTTTTTTTTTTTTGCGGTACGCGGGCCTCTCACTGCTGTGGCCTCTTCCGTTGCGGAGCACAGGCTCCGGACGCACAGGCTCAGCGGCCATGGCTCACAGTCCCAGCTGCTGCGCCGCCAGGGACATCTTTTCAGTAAATTGGAAGCAAAGATTGTGTCTCACTAGGAAAATTGCCTCAGACATTCCTCAGGAAAAAAAATGTGGCATAAAGGATCTAGCCTTGTCTGACAAGCATCTCAAAAAACATCAAGATCAGCAATAATTCTCTGGCTGTTTGCAACTAATAGATAATTCACTTGTTCAATAAAAAGGTCAAAAAATTGTGTTCTTGGGCTTCCCTGGTGGCGCAGTGGTTGGGAGTCCGCCTGCTGATGCAGGGGACACGGGTTCGTGCCCCAGTCTGGGAGGATCCCACATGCCGCGGAGCGGCTGGGCCCGTGGGCCACGGCCGCTGAGCCTGCGCGTCCGGAGCCTGTGCTCCGCAGCGGGAGAGGCCGCAGCGGTGAGAGGCCTGCGTACTGCAAAAAGAAAAAAAAAAAAAAAAAAATTGTGTTCTTTAGAATGCATAGCAAATAATTAGATTAAGTCCATTTCTCAATTTGTCGTTGTGTGTTCAGCAAATAGCCATGATCACAATATTGTCTCTCTAAATAGAACCAAATTTGATCAACTCAATGTTCATTATGAAGTAGTTGTTGAACAACTTCTATACTTTATGCCATATGAAATAAATTATGATGAATACCAAAACAAATTATGAATTTCAGCAAGAAGAACCATAAGACTGATTTAATGAGAGAGAGAGAGAAAGAAAGAGAGAAAGAAAGAAAATTGTGCAAGGCTTTTGTGTCCTAGTCAGGTGTCAAATTAATTTACTTGATGTCCAAATGTTGAGCATATTTTATTACCAAATACTGGAATATTTATGGATCATTGGTGCAGTTAGCCTTGTCTTGGTAATCTTTTATAATATGAGGTTAAATTTTTTTCATGACTGAGAAAAAATAAAAAACAGAAAAGTTTCAGAATAAAAGAACATACTTTTTCACTTAAGAAAAAACACTACAATACCTATTTCTCATAGCTACTCAGTTCCTTAGAAACTTCAAATTTCCATTTCCAAAAGCATTTAATAATCTTTTATTAGTTCCTTAACTTTTAAATGTTTTTGCTTATGGCATTTATTCCAAAGAAATAAAAACATATGTTTACACAAAAACCTGTACATGAATTTTCAGAGCAGTTTAGTTGTAAGAGCCAAAAAATGGAAACAACCCAGACATCCTTCAATACATGAGTGAGTAAACAAATGGTGGCATATTCATACCATGGAATACTACTCAGCTATAAAAAGAACAACTAGTGACGCACACAACTTGGATGGATGTCAAAGGAATTACACTGAACGAGGAAAGCTGATCCCAAATGGGTACCTACTGTATGATTTCCTTTGTATAACATTCTTGAAATGACAAAATTACAGAGATGGAGACCAGGTTAGTGGTTACCAGGGACTGATGATGTAGAAAGAGAAAATTTTGATTTTGACTATAAGATGTAGGACAAGGGGTCCTCATGATAGAACTATTGTTCATCTTGACTGTGCTGGTGTTCACAGGAATCTACAAATGTGGTGAAATTAAAGTCAAATATACACACAAACCCAAAAAAGTGGATATGAAACTGGTGAGATCTGAATAGGGTTGGTGGATTGTATCAGTGCCTACTTCCTGGTTGTGATATTGTGCTATATTTAGGCAAGACATCACCATTGATGGAACTGCGTGTAGGGTGCATGATATTTATTTATGTTATCTCTTAAAACTGTATGAAAATCTACAATTATCCCCAAATAATTTTTTAAACAAAGGTATTGTCCATGTTCAAGGGAGAAAGAGATCAGTTTTAGCTGAGAAATTGGGTAAGAGTAATCAAGGAAGCATCATTCGAGTTAGCCTGTAGAAGTTGAATATGATCTTTTTAGGTGGAGATTTCCTGGGACAAAATATTCCAGGTTGGGAGAAGAGAACAGGCAAAAGCATCAACTATATTTGTTCATTTTTTTCCATACCCCTAAAAGTACAGGAGCAAAAACGATTTTTGTAAATCTGAAAGAAAAATGAACCCAACATTATGTAGTTATAGTATTTATACTGCTATTAACCTTTAATCTTACAGCACATTAGTGGAGGAAGAGAACTGTCACTGTGCTGTCCAAAATTATATTTTTCTTTGTGCAGTACTAAACACCTGTGGCTTCTTGGCAGTACTATTGGTTTTATTCCAGAGACATTCATGGTAAAAACAGAATTTAAACTGTCATTAATGTTTCCCTTCTCTTCAAAGCACCATTTAAACCAGAAGTTACTGGATTCCTAAATGTTTGTGTAAGGACATCTTGTGACTCTGGTTTTTATGATGCCTGCATCCCTTCTGAAGTGAGATACAGTGTTTCTAAAAAATATAAAGGGAAATAGGTTTGTAACTGACTTGTTCTACATGGACACAAATCTTACTAACCCCTTAAATTAGATACTCTTTAGCTTATTTTAGATGACTTCAAAGACCTGTGTTTAGGAATATAGAAGGTAGTGAATTTCTTCTTCAGTCAAGAAATCTGCTCAAATATTTTCTCATAGATACTTTTCCCAGTGGCAAAAAAATAAATAAATAAATAAATAAATAAATAAATACATACTACTTTGGACAACAATACGTCACCTAGGCAAGCTCCCCTCTTGTACCTTTTATTACAATTCCACTTGTTAATTTACCACTTTTTATATTTATTTATTTTCTTTATTTTTATGGCTGTGCCGGGCCTTAGTTGGGGCATGAGAGATCTTCATTGAGGCATGAGGATCTTTCGTTGCAGCACGCGGGCTTCTCTCTAGTTGTGGTCTGCAAGTTTTCTCTTTCTGGTTGTGGCGCACAGGCACCAGAGTGTGTGGGCTCTACAGTTTGCAGTACGTGGGCTCTCTCATTGAGGCGCGCGAGCTCAGTAGTTGTGGCGCTTGGGCTTAGTGGCCCCGTGGCATGTAAGATCTTAGTTCCCCAACCAGGGATTGAACCTACGTCCCCTGCATTGGAAGGTGGATGCTTTACCACTGGACCACCAGGGAAGTCCCTAATTTACTTTTATATAATCAGAGTAGTGACTGATTGTACAGTAACTATGTGCATTACCTTTATGAAAGATATCTTCACTCTGAGATTAAAAGATACAAGAAAGTAGGTAACAGAAAGGAAAACACATTTGGTCCTTGAGCATAAGGTTAATTCTTGCTTTTCCAAAGAAATATGATATAAATATTCTAGGAGGTAATAGAGCAGAATTTGACAGGCAGTAGGTAATTTCTTTCAGGAAAAATCATGGTGAAGTTCCCTCTCATTTTTTGATCTCTGGATAATTCTATGATGCAGTTATTTGGAACAGAAATTTCTTTAGTGTGTTACACGAATTTATTCTTGTTTTTTGTAATCTCTGAGAATGAATGTTGAAATGGACATGTGGGAATGTCAGCTATGTAGTAGTTATGCCTAGAGCTTCCTTGTAGTGTACGAAGACATACCTTTATCTAAGACAAAATTGGAATTGCTTAGAATTAGGTTCATGTCACACATTTCTGAATAGTTAGGGTAAACTAAATTATATAAGTAAAACCATAAGTTAAATGTACCTGGAAGACTTGCTATGTAAAATTATCTCTGAAAAGGAAGGAATTCCTTTATAATAACCCATGTTTTCATTTTATATATAGATATAGATAGATGGACAATTGGGGGGTGCTTTGGCTTTTTCAGGGTGGGACAGGCATGAATCTGGAAGTTAATACAGAATGTTCCCTATTATTGTATAATAGTGTACTACACTACAGTAGTGAAATGTCTCTCACCATCAAAAATTTACATGTCAATACTGATTAACAGTAGCGGAAAAAAAGCCAAAAATAAAACTACATTTTCTTTCTTTTTTTTCTTTTTTAATCAGTAGTTGCACTCCAGTGGACTTTGAGAATTGACCTGGAGACATGTCTTTCCCTGCCCTAAACTAGTATAGCCTCCATTCACAATCCCTTTGATTTCTGATCTTGTTTTAGACTATTTCCCTACCCTTCCCCAGATTCCTGCT
>NW_006797638.1:2874254-2917234 GCF_000442215.2 Lipotes vexillifer
TTCCTGCTGGGCTGGGTTTTTAAAAATCTATTATTCAGTTTATTTAAACTAAAAACAAGAAACAAATAACAGTTCACCCATTTCCCCTATATCCTACCCCCTGCCTCTTTCAACCACCAAACTTTTCTCTGTTTCTATGAGCTTACATTTTAAAATGTATTATTATTGTTATCATTTCCAGATTCCACATATAAGAGCGATCACATGGTATTTGTCTTTCTCTGTCTAACTTACTTCACTTAGCATGATGCCCTTGAGGTCTATTCATGTTGTCACAAATGGCAAGATTTCATTCTTTTTCATGACTAAATAATATTCCATTATATATATGTACCATATCATCTTTACCCATTCATCCATCGATGGACACAGTTATTTCCATGTCTTGGCTATTGTCAATAATGCTGCAGTGAATATGGGGATATAGATATCTCTTCAGATAGTGATTTTGTTTCCTATGGATATACACCATAGGAAAGTAATTCCAGAAGTGGAATTGCTGGATCATATGGTAGTTCTAGTTCTAATTTTTTGAGGGAACTTCATACCTTTTTTCCAAAAGGTTGCATCAATTTACATTCCCACTAAGAGTTCACAACGGTTCCCTTTTCTTCACACCCTCACCAATACTTGTTATTTCTTGTCTTTTTGATAATAACCAATCTGACAAGTGTGAGATGGTACCTCATTGTGGTTTTGAGCTGCATTTCCCTGATGACTAATGATGTTGAGCATCTTTTCATGTACCTGTTGGATGTATGTCTTCTTTGGAAAAATGTCTATTCTGATCTTCTACCTATTTTATAATCAAATTGCTGGGGTTTTTTGTTTTGTTTTTGCTATCTAGTTGTATGAGTTCTTTGTATATTTTGGATATTAGCCCCTTATCAGAAAAATGATTTGCAAATATTTTCTCTCATTACCTAGGTTGCCTTTTCATTTTGTTGATGGTTTCCTCTGCTGTGCAGAAGCTTTTTAGCTTGATATAGTCCCACTTGTTTATTTTTGCTTTTGTTGCTTTTGCTTTTGGTGTCACATTAAAAAAAAAAATCATTGCCAAGACTTATGTGAAGAAGCTTCCCACCTGTGTTTTATTCTAGGAGTTTTATAATTTCACATCCTATGTTCAAGTTTATTCCATTTTGAGTTAATTTTTGTGTATAGTGCATGATAGTGGTCCAGTTTCACTCATTTGCATGTGGCTGACCAATTTTCCCAAGACTATTTATTGAAGAGACTGTTCTTTTCTCATTGCATATTCTTGGCTCCTTTGTCATAAATTAATTGAACACATATATGTGGGTTTATTTCTGGGTTCTCCATTCTGCTCTATTGAAAAAAAAAGTCTGTTTTTATGTCAATACTATACTGGTTTAATTACTATAGCTTTGTAATATAGTTTTAAATCAGTGTGTATGATGCTTCTTATTCATTCTTTAAGAATTATTTATTGAGCATTTTTAGATATCAGGCACTGTGCAGAATGTTAGAAATAAAAAGCAAGCAAAATACATCACTTGTGTAAATTGCATATTGCTGGAGTGAAATTAAATATAATCAAATTTTGTACAAATATACCTATGATTTTCACTCTGGGTGCTATGGAGAACAAATCAGAAGGGGAAAGTTTTTAAAGATGTGCAATCAGTTATTATATACTAATATTCCAGGTGAGAGGAACTGATGTATGACATGTTTGGATATTTAAAACATAATAATTTTAATGAAACAAATTCTATGTGAAATAAAAATAAGGTCATGGATTAATGTCAGAACTTTATGCATCTGGCACACTGTTTATATCAGGCACTGTAATAAATACTGTGCAGTGATCAGCATGCTGTTTCATAAACTTATATCCTAGTAGATGGAGAAAGAGTGAAACTAAACACAATGACTATTGGATATGGTAAATCTTTGCAAGAAAACAAAACTGGATGACATGCTAAAGTTATTGATCATAGTGCTAATCAGGGGTAGGGAGGCTCAATAAAGCATTCAAGGGAATACTCAGACAAAGCCTCTCAGAACGAACTACCTTTTAGCTGAAACCTGGAAGAATGTAGCCAGCCATTGGAAATAGGAATGGGAAGACATTCTAGGCAGGATTAAATCAAATGAAAGGGCCTATGATATAAAATGCCTTCACATATTAGATGAAAAGAGCCTACACAGAGCTTAGTGAACAAGGGGGAGAGTGATACAAGATGTAGATAAAGGAGAACAGGGCCAGATATTGCAGGACATTTTCAGCCATGGTAGGAGTTTAGATGCTCTTCTAAAAGAAGAGTTTAAATGTCACTGTAATATAAGTGGGAAGTAATAAATTACAGATAAGTTACATAATGTTTTATCTTTTTAAAGATTATTCTGACCTTCTTAAGGAAACTTGGTTGGGAAAGCAAGAAGATAAACAGGAAAACAAGTTTAGTAGTCTAAAATAGTGTCCAGATGAGAGGAGATTATTTAGATTTGGGTGGTGACAATGGTATTAAGAGAAATTTAAAATTCTCTCTCTCTATATATATTTGAAGGTAGAATTAACAGGATGTGCTGATGGACTGTTGGACTGTGGACTGGATTTAGATGATGAAGGAAAGGGAAGAACCAGAAATATTCTTGGGAGTTTATCCTAAAAAAATGAGTTGGAAGTTTGTACCTTTTTCTAATAGGGAGAAGAGTGTGAAAGGGACCTTCTTTGAGAAGAGTTTACTATTAGACACCCAAGTGTTAAAGTTGAATAGGCTATTGGATCCATTAGACTGGAACTCAGGAGAGATACTGGGTGCAGAGTTGTTAGTCAGCAGCATAGAAGTGACACTTAAAATTTACAGGCACCTGAGATTATCTAAGGAGAGAGTGTAGATGAAAAACAGAAGAGGTTCCAGGTAGAGATGGGTAGAAAAGAGCAAGAGGACAAAGGAAACTGACAAGAAAGCAGTGTAGTAGGAGGAAACCCAAGGGAGTGAGACGACAGCTGAGCCAATGGAGGAGAGAGAAGCCAAGCAGAGCAGGATCCACAAGTCTGAACTATCAATTAAAAGCGGAAGGTAGAAGTATCCATTGGATTTGGTATAATGGAGGTTACTGGTCATGTTGACAAAGCAGTTTTACAGTGATAGAAAAAAAAAACAGAAGCAAGACTGTGAGGACTGTATAGTTAGTAGGAAGTGAGGAAGCAGAATATTTATTAAAAGTGAAACAGAGGGCTTCCCTGGTGGCGCGGTGGTTGGGAGTCCGCCTGCCGATGCAGGGGACGCGGGTTCGTGCCCCGGTCCGGGAGGATCCCACGTGCCGCGGAGCGGCTGGGCCCGTGGGCCGTGGCCGCTGAGCCTGCGCGTCCGGAGCCTGTGCTCCGCAGCGGGAGAGGCCACAGCAGTGAGAGGCCCGCGTACCGCAAAAAAAAAAAAAAAAAGTGAAACAGAAATGAGGGGACCATTTTAAGCACAGGAGATATTAGAGTGCATATATTGGATAGAATGTATGTAGCTGTTGTAGCTGTTGATAGATAATGATGCCAAGAGAAAGAGAAAAATGAAAGAGCAAATAGGGGCTGGGATGCAAAGTGTAAGTAGAAGGTAGGATTAGTTTCCTTTCATTTCAGTGGGGAAGGAGAACATGTTTGAGGCAAGGTAAGTCTTGTTTTTCCATGAAGTTTGCATCAAGGTCATCAGCAAGGGAATAAGTGAGACTGGAGCATGGAGGCTATGAAAAACAGAGGTTATAAAAACAGTCACCAGGGCTTCCCTGGTGGCGCAGTGGTTGAGAGTCCGCCTGCCGATGTAAGGGACACGGGTTCGTGCCCCGGTCCGGGAAGATCCCACATGCCGCGGAGCGGCTGGGCCCGTGAGACATGGCCGCTGAGCCTGCGTGTCCGGAGCCTGTGCTCCGCAACGGGAGAGGCCACAACAGTGAGAGGCCTGCGTACCACAAAAAAAAAAAACCCAGTCACCATAGACAATGGGATAGTGAATTTATTAAGGAAAATAGAGTAGAATCTCTGGGTAGTTCTTAGCATCCATTTGAGAATAAAGGTCATGAATATAACCAGTCAACCTGGTGTGGTGTTCTTTCAGCTATGGTCAGTGGCAGGCAGTAAGAGTGGAGAAGGGAGATTTCTGGGGTCAGCCAGCACTGTGAAATGAGCATAATGAAGGGAGAAAAAGGGCAAGATAGTTTAACGTATTTATACCAGGTAATTGTAATAATTAACAATGGAACACAAGCTGGTAAATTAAGGACAGGAAGGGAGTAATCGAGAGTGACAAAATTAAGTCTGGCAAATTGCTGCTGATGACAAGTCTAAGTGATGATCTTGAGAGAGAGCATTTGAGTTAAGAATATGGGAAAATATTGTGAAAGGGTAGGTAGTCAAGAAGCCAAGAGGTGAGATTTCTGAGGCAAGTCATCCACATGTAAAGTTAGCACCAAGGAATATAAAGCAACCTTGTAGGATAAGTATCTTGCACATCTTTCTGATACCAAGCTCTCTGAGGGCTGGTAATAAAAAGTTACCTCGGAGGCCAGTAAGTTATTGCCTTTTTGATGTGGACATTGTCAGGTTTTGCTGATAAATATGGAATACAGAAGCATTTATCCCTAATGTAATATGTCTTCCAAAGCCCTGACTTGTTCCATAAGTTCTGTTATCCTTTATCTTTTACAAATGTGGGTGCAAATGAGTAGCAGGGAGCCTAATGTTCCAGAATGAATTATACCTAACTCAGTTCTGATCTACACATTACCACCTATCTTCTGGTGATGTGTTTTGCCTGCCAGTTAGGAGCTCCTGATATAGTGGGATCTGTTTTCACATAAAAGAGGGATACATTTATTTCCCATAACCCTTCTCCTTGTACCATTTGGTCAGTTAGTCTTTGGAGCATCTATTACTTTATGAAAATTACATTGGTTGATTTACAGAAAACAAACACAAAGCTTTAAAATTGAACTGAAGTTTGTCAGGACACAGAAAAACACGTGATATCGGAATACGCTTTTCTACCGCCTGAAATTGGATCAGGTATTCTGGCTGCTGCTACATCTCTGGAGGTTCCTGCCCATCAGCACTGGTTCAGACTCCCATGTGCTTGGTCAGGTGACACACCCTCATTTATTTGACAGATTTGTACCCCCCAGTATTTACTGATGATTGTCTGAAGCATACCTGGATTTGTTATGTACTTTGGAGGCAAAATCGAGGCCAGCTCCAGTACCCTGTCACCTATAGCCAATTTGTTTCCCCAACACAGGCTGTGCTGTCTAGCGAGCGGTTCTTGGTTCAGTCACAGATTTTTCTATCTTCCTGTTCTGCTTCTATTGATCTGACTCCAGTGTGTCTCTTGACTGACATAGCCTATGTCAAAGTGCTGCACGCAAAACTCATGTATAAGAAGATGTAGTTTTCCCTTGAAAAATGTGTCACTTATTTGGGGAAAGGAAATGGGGGAAGGCTTGGGACTGAGGGAACTTCCTCTGCTCTGGGGCCAAGTACGAAAGTGTGAAAGAGGAGTCTGGAAACAAATATAGCTGAGAATGGGCACTGTCTTAATCCTACCTACTCTGGTACTAAGGGCTTGCTTTGGGAAAACTAGCTCAGCAAGGCTGACCCTGGGTTGTCAACATCTGAAGTGCTGCATCCCTGAGCTGAGGTCACATGGAGGAAGGTGAATGGCTTATGACCTCATTCACTTTGTCGTGTGACTTTAAGCAGGTGATTATAGAAACATTTAAAGCACTAAATGAGAAGAAAAATGATTGCTAACATAAATGGTATATGTTACAAATATAATCTATCTTATAAAAAATTTATGAGGTAGCTATTCTATTATTATTCTCAGTTTACCTGGGAAGAATATGAAGTCTGGAGATGTTAGGCACCTTGCCCAAATTTGCCAGCAAATACTTGCCAGGGCCAGTGCATGAATTTCGTTTTTCCCATTCTAAATCACCCATTAGTAACATTTGTAAAGTTCACCTGCTACCCAAGGCAAGTGACAGTGGACCTCAATTTCCACATCTGTCAAAGGGTGGGTTGGATTTGAAGTGTCTAGCATCTCTAGCACTAAACATGCTATCATTTTCCTGGAGATTTATAAGCAACATTATTCCCATCTAAAACACCTGCAAAAGCACTATTTGTGAATTTGCCATATGTTTTCAGCAGAAAGATTACACTTATTTCCCCACGGAGTAATGTGATAAGAATTTTTCTAGGGTTGGTGTTTATGATGAAGTACTTCAAATGATTTTATGTTTTTAATATGTCACATTAAATCTTTGGAAAGTAGTGGATAAAAAGAATGAATATGTTTGTAAGTGGAATAAATCTACTCACCTTCAGTCTTGGGTTCTGCACATGGCAAAAAAGAAAACTGTAATGATTATTAGAACTCATGAGGATCCAAGATTTTTAAGCACCTGAATTATTTATGTTAATGATTAAATTATCATGACTATGTACTGTATTATTATCAAGACAACTCAAATTCACAAAAATCAGATTTGTAAGTTTTCAAATTTTCAGTCCTATAAAAATGTTATTTTTACAATATTTACAGCATTTAAGTAATACTTTTATTTTTAGGACCATTTTTTAAATTTAGAACGAATATTTAGAACATTACAAATGTCATTATTTTATTTGGTTTAAATGCCTTTTCTGGCTGTTTAATATTCTTTTCTCATATTACCTAAAATTTTCCAAGAAAAAAAATGAATATGGAAGAAGATAGATTCACAGGCACGACACTTGATCTTTATTATTCCAAATGATGACTGATACTTTAAAATAAGGCAGAGAGTTTTGCCTACATATATAACTGATACACTGAAGAGCTGTAACTCAGAGTACAATCCAAAGATCAACTACTCTTCTCCACTCCTAGCCATTTAACTCTACTCTGTGAAATCAGGCTACCTGCTTACACTCAGATAATAACAAATATCTCCTGATGACTTTTAGTAACAAACAAATAAGCAGAATCCTCAGTTCAGTAATTAGTATATCTAGAGCCAGTGCTATTAGAAATGTTCTATATTTGTGCTGTCCAGTAAAGTAGCCACGAGTAGTTATCAAGCACTTGAAATGTGGAAGGAACAGTGTGACTAATACACTGAATATTTAATCTTATTTAATTCTAATTATTTTAAATTTAAATAGTCAAGCATGGCTAGTGGCTACTGTATTGGCTAGCACAGGTGTAGACCAGGGCGATCTTCAAAACCTCCAAACTTTATTTTAAAAAGCCTCTTTCTCTTACCCAGCCCAGTGTCCTTTGAGGTCAGAAGCCTATGACAAAGATAGAAAGTTCAGTCAACTTCTCCCTTTACCCTGTCATTTGGCCAGGTTCCCCCCACCTGCACCCCACGCACCCTTCCCAAGAGTCTCTGTGATGGGAGAGGAGGAGGCATTAAGGTCAGGATGGTGGGGAAGCAGCACACGAGTAAGGACAGACAGCCTTTGAGAACTGGCCACCTCTGGCTCTGACCAGTGTTTACAGCTGATTCCTTCTAGGCTGGGTGATCCATGTTGCCTCCTTTTCTTGGATGCCTTTGAAATGACTGGAAACTTTCTGCCACGACCCCATGAAGTAAGCAACACATTTTCCTTCAGCTACACGTTTACATTCCTTCTCTCTCCCTTTTGAATCCAGTAGTTTCTCGTTTTTTTTCTGGAGGGGGTCACTGTGCCTCTCCAGGCAGTCTTCTTACAGAAGATTTGAGTTGGCTCTGGACCTTCTCTCACAGTCTTCACTATGGTCCGTGAGAAGCAGTTATGTAGCCTTTCCTCTCTCAGGTGGAATACAGCTAGAGTCTAATGCTCTCCAGCCCACTCTGTTCCACTTGTTCACTTCTGGTTCATGAGAAACCCTCATGTATCCTTGTCCTTATGTCAAATGGGAATATAGAAAGCTTCTGAAACTACCTGGTTCTCTCTCTCCTCTCCCCATGGACGAGTAACCATACTTCTCACATACACACTTTTTTAAAGCATGGATTGAGTCTGAGCTTTGAGCCTCACAGACGCCAGGGGACCACAAGGTAAACTCTCCTTCTATGAGGGAGAGGGCACGTCATTCCTACTCTGGAGGGTGAAGTTGGCCATCATTTCAAAATGACAGCTCCTTGAGGACACTCTGCCACTAATAACCAATGACTATTTGAGTCCTGTTCACCTCTTTATAGGCTGGGGGGTGAGTGGTCAGCTCAGCTAAGGACCTAGGCTCCTTCCTTTGCAAGTCCTACCTAAGTGATTCAGATTTTCACTTCACAATGTTGGAAGAGCTGGCACTTAATATCTCAAAGGTCTCAGCTGAAACAGGAAGAAAAAGGGTCTAATTCTAAAATTGTATTACTTACATGTGCAATTATATAAGCCATTCTTTATCCTAAACATTCTATAATACATGCATTATTTTATATCAATCCTATATGGAGTAAGTATTGTTAATATGCTCATTTTACAAATGAGGAAACTAGATGAGATAAATAACCTGCCAAGGTCACATAGATTAGGAAAAAGTGACGGGCTTAGAATAAAATCTGGAACTCAAATTTTCATTTCCTTAAATTCACTCTATTGTAATCCTTTCCCTAGTTTAGTTACTTTAGTCATCAGTTTCTTCAGACACAAAGTAATATGTTGTATTCAAGTGTATAAACAAAATGTGTGTGTTCATCTACAGAGCAAAATATTTTATATGAATATATATTAATAAATGTATATATATCATATTTTTCTAAGTCACAGTTTTTCCTCCTATATTTTCATATACTGTACATTTTAGTGCTTCTTAGAATCAGTGTACAAGCTTGCTTTACTAAGGTAGTGCCTTTTTCTCCAGAAAAGTCATTAATAAATGAATGCTATATTTAACAATTTGGCATTCTTAGAATCAAACACATACCAGAATAACTGAGTCATTCAAAGAGAGACTCTGACAGTACAAGTATGCATTGACTCATTCCTAACACAGAAAAAGTATCAAGGATCAACAGGAAATAGCTAACATGTAAGCACACTCTGATCCATGAGTCCATGACCAATGAGATATATTCTTAAGATTTGATCAGTAAACAAAATAGTTAGAAAATGCAGTATGGGAGAGTTTGAAAAGAAACTAAAACTAGCTCTTATTGGGGTAAAAATAAGTTATTCTGCCAAGAGTCTATTGATAAATACAACACATAGTTAAATGTATGATACTGTACTAGTCAGAATTAATGGTTCTAAAGAATGTAAAAGGAAAAAATATTCAGGCTTTTTGTTTGATCAGGAAAGAGATACATGAACAACCTCTTACAATTTTGTAATATTTATTTTAATTTTACCTTGAATACAGTTACCATTTTATTAGCTCTATTTAACCTAAGCCTTTTTAGAATGCGCAAACTTCTCTATTTTAAAGGCATGGGTACTCTGCTACTGTTGCTACAAAAATAAATATATCTGCATACACGTACTTAAAGGCTGATACTGTAAACATGTCAGGATGTATGAAGCTAATTTCACATCTCTATCATGAACACATACATCCTATGAGCATGATAAATTTATCAGATGTGTGCACACAGGACCTTATAAGTGAAATAATGAAGTGCTTCATTTATATATGAGATCTAAGGAAGTTATGTGATTCTCCCACGTGCTAGAGCCAGTTCTTAGCAAAGCCAGAACAGATGCATTTAGGATTCCTTTTACATGTACAGAGAAAGAATGTTTTGAGATGTCTAGGAAGAGAAATGATTCTTAGTTTCTGGATTATTCTCAATCTATAACATTATATTATTAAATTTATATTTTCTTTTATCAGAATATAACTTCAGTACTTAGCATAGCCAAATGCATACAAATACAGTTTGGTAGTGAACAAAAAGTTGCATCCTGGGAATAAATATTATTGATGGTATTTATAAATAAACATCTGTATATATCAGATGCTTTCATATATGAGGAATATATGCTCAATAGCACAAAAAATATCATAATTTTCCTTGTTACCTTCCTACTTCCTGCCTTCTAGTCCAATTGATATTTATTCTAATAGCAACTTATTCTTATCTCCTGATCTAACAAAACCCCAGTTTCATCCAGTGTCCTAACTTCTTAGAACACCCTTAACACGTCATTTCATTTATTCTTTAGAGTGACCCTCTGTTTCTTTCATGAATAGAAGTCACTGTGAGTAAGTGGAAATGTGAGCTTTATTACAGTGATGTGTCTCTTTACTTCCTGAATCTTGCAGCAGAGGGAGATTTCAGCCTACTTCATGCATAGCAGTTGAGGGTGGAGGGCAACTGGGAGTAGTCACAATTTTATCTATCACTTTTGTCAGCTAAATAGAACAATTTCCTTTCTACTCAAAGGAAAGAAAAGAAACATGGGCTCTACTATAATCAGAAAAAGTTATCTTCTGAGATTTGAAGACATTTCCAGTTGAGATGGTAGAGGAAAGAAGAGGTTGGTAAGACTTGCATGTGCCACATATCACGTGCTTTTAAAAAATGATTATTTACTTAAAAATTGCTATAGTTAGAATAGTTCTGAATCTCATGTTTCATAATGCATTAAAGTTTCACTTAAAAGTACAGTTGACCCCTGAAAAATATGGGTTCGACCTGCATGAGTCTACTCATACATGTGTTTTTTCAATAAGTATACAATTGGCCCTCCTTCAAGCATTTCACATCTCTGAATTCAACCAACTGAGGACCATCGCAGTTGTTTGAATCCACAGATGATGTATCTGTGAATATGGAGGGCCAAGTGCACTATGCCATTTTATAAGGGGCTTCAGCATCCATGGATTCTGGTATCTGCAGGGACTCCTGGAACCAATACCCTGCAGATACCAAGGGACAACTGTAATTGTAATTTCTCAAAATTTCAAATGATAGATTTTTGGAACATACTGTATTTCCTACTTTGTATGTTTAATGTTTATTCATCTGATAAAGACTGAGTATCTATGGGTGACAAGGGGCTGGAAATACAGAGATGAATAAGAAATGATCACTGACTATCTAATGTATAAAAGAAACAGTATAGCAGAAAGATGTGAGGTCAAGAACTGTCTATTCAGTTTATGATCCTAAGATATCTATTGATAAAATCTCTACCATAGAATCAGAGAATTTTAAAACTGAGACAGTATTCAAATCTAATCTATTACACTAATTTATTCATCTTAAAATAGAGACAATATGTCCCAGAAATTATAATTTCCATATAATAATTACTGAGCCTATTCTATATGCCAGGAACAGAGGAAACAGCAGAGAAAAATATAAATTAGGTCCTGCTTCACTACTCTTAGTCATTTCAAAATATGTGGTGAATGCTCTGACAAAAGAAGTCAAGAAAACTAAAGGAGCACAGATGGACAACTTGCCTAGATTCTGAGGGTTTAGGGATACTTACTGGTGGAAGTGACATTTAAGCTGAATCCTGAGAGTTGAATAGGAGTTTTCCATCAAAGGAAATAAAAGGTAATGCTGAGATTTCAGGCCAAGGGACTAGTAAATGTAGAGACTCAAGAGGCAAAAAGAACTTAGTGTGTTGGAGAAACTGAAAGAAGTTCTTCATTGCTGTATAGTAAAGGACATTCTTGAGGTGAGGTAGGGAGATCAGCTTCAGGTCAGAGCTCATATTATTCAGGGCAGTTAAGGACTTTTGAAAGGTTTTAAGCAAGAGGGTGACATGTTCATATTTGGCTTTTAAAATGCTCCTCTGTCTTCCTAAAATGGTTGGAGGAGTGGTAACACTGAAGAAAAAGAGGCCTTCTGGCAGATAACTGCAGCCATCTAAGTAAAGGATGGATTTGAAAGACGCTTGGGAGGTTAAATTGGCAGTATTCTATTTGGTAGCTAAATAGTAGTAGGATATGTGAGGGAAGGAGTCAAGGATAACCCCAGATGTCTAGGTTGCTCAAGAGAGTAGCAAGAGACATTCAAATTTCAGTAAATAGGAGGTCATCGGTTCAGTTACATATGTTAAGTTTGAAGAAACTCTAGAACATCTAAGAAATGTGGAGAAGGCAATTCGATAAATGACTCTAAGCCTCAGAAGAGATTTGGGTTGGCCTCTCTGTATAGGATACCTTTCTTGGGCTTCTTTGCCCAGCTAATGCTTAATCATCATTGAAAATTTAAATCATGGATTATCTCTTTAATGCCTGCACTGACCCCATCTGAAATATTTCCATAGCAGGGGTATTTGTCACAGCTCTTATTACCTTTTTCAATATTTTCTTTTCTTTTATTACAAAATAAATATCCTCAAGGAAATGAGAAAGATTTGCTTCTCCATCTACCTCCATTCCTTGAAGATAGTAAACAATGCCTCCTTTCTGGGACCAATCTTACTGTCTGGAATAATTCGAGATATATAGTAGGCAACTGTAGTAAATGTGTGCTGGATTTAAATTTACTGACTAAATAAAGCAAAGCTATGTGTTGCTACATAAGCAATAGAATTTTGGTCAGATCCAGATCATTCAGGGTCTTGAATGCTAAGTCAAGACTTAGGATTTATCGTTTTCATTTTGACTACCACTCTAATTGTTAGTGTCTAAAAGAGTTATTCTATAATGATTTATGTGCAGTTTAGTGGACATTAATTCCCATCCTTGTGAATGTCAGATATGAATTATGTGTAACCTTGGAAGTTATGATGTTCCTTATTCAAATGGTTAATGATAAGATAAGGCATTGGATTCTATTTGCTTTTGCTAAGCTAATGTCACCTTTTTTCAGCTCTTTGACATGCATACAAAAAGGAAAGAGCCTTGCCCTTGCCTTGATACTCTGGAAAACTTGGCTCTATTTTGGGTCTGCCACTTAATTTATACACACACACACACACATATATATATATATATATATATATATATATATATATTTGCATTTTTATCACTTCATCTGTAAAATTTGGTGGTTGGATTAAATTATACCTAAATACACTAGGGCTTAAATATGTAGTGAAATTATACCTAAAGCACACTAGGACTAAATTGCTGATAGCTCCTTCCTCAATCAAATCCTGTTATCTTTTTGGTCCTACATTACGTTTCATGTTTAGACTTTGCTTATTATGAATCTACCCATTTTAGATGGGCTTCTTTGATTAAGAAGCAAACTGGATTCCTCTAATAAAATCTTCACCAAAAGCACTAATTATAATAATTACTTATCAAACTTAATACAGATGTGTTTTAAAAGATCCACTTTATACTTTTGTTTCAAAATTCTCTTAATATTATTCTGAGTAAGGCAAGGGTTTACAGTTCTAACTGAGAAATTCACAAAGATTATGAGCTAATTTGATAGACTGCCAAATGCATATTAATTTTTATAAACTTGTGAAATGTATTATTTCTGTGTTTAATTGAAGGAATGATAGCAGACCATTGTAGCAATTCTCTTATTGTAAGTGGTAAGCATTGTGAATTAATCACATGGATGACAATAACTTGTTAACTATCTACAACTCCATTTTGATGTGTAAAATGCCTATCAAAATGGTTTCATTTCAGCAGCCCTAAAATAAAAAGAAATTTAGTAGTTATCATGTTTATGCACACCACACACAAATGTAAATATAGATACTAATATCTTCAGGGTTTTATTATTGTGATTTCTCAAATTATTTTAAGATTTATTTTATATGAGTCTATACCAATGCTGTGATGGAGAGATCTAAAACAGTAGCACCTGTCCATACTTGAAATGTGGGCAGTGTTATGGAAAAACTAAATTTCTGATTTTATATAATTTTAATTATTTTAAATATAATTTTAAAGAGCCACCTATGTCTAGTGGTGACTGTACTGGACAGCACAGGCCCATAGATTTAAAACCAGATTTTTAAAATATATTATAACCATTTTCATGGCATTTGTTTCATAGAAAAATTTTTAAATTCTTATTTTTTCAAGTAATAAGTATGAAATTTTTCAAGTAATAAGTATGTTTTCAAACTTAAGTAATGGCAATATACATTTTTTAGTTTTTAATTTCATAATAACAATACATTCTTAAAATATTATGTCTTAATTGTAGCCAGCACCTAAAAGATAAAGGATAACTTTGATTTATGGTCTTTATATTTGCATTTATCCCCTTTTAGCAGCATCAAAATGCCAATTCATTACATGTTTAGCATGTTCATTTCTTGGTATTTAAAGGCTTTCCAAGCTTGCTAATTGTTAAGATTAAATGCCAGACTCTTCTCACTCTTCTTTGCCAAAGTAACTTTAATTTTCACACACACACACACACACACACACACACACACACACACACACACACTGCCCTTTCCTTTACACCGAGAATACCTTATATTTTATAGTGAGCTGAAGCAGGCTGAAATCCCTCCAAAAAGAAAGCTGGGTGTATTTCTGTAACACTGTGCCTTTAGGCAGCCTTCTCAGGAGCTAAAGAACACTGCCAGCTCCCTCCCCTACCCAGAATGAAGCACAAGATGTAGTTTGGTAGTTTACTCCACAGGCAAATGCCCAATTATCTTCTGTAGTTCTCAGGGCCTGAATTCTAATGTCTGCATAAATGGTGTAAATGTCTGTTCTTGATATTTTGTACTAATGAAATAATAGTCCAAATTATTTGCCCTTTAAAATTATCTCAAATGGCCACTTAGTACAGAATCATCCTTTTGCACCTATAGAGGTAAGAGAGACTATGACAATCAGGGTGTAGTGAAAAATAAGACTTTTAAGGATTGACTCATTCTGTGTCCCTGGGGTAGTGATACTTGGGACAACTCTACATGTATACACTGGGATAATCTTCATAAATCACTGTTGTGACCCTGTTACTCCTTTGTTTAAGAAGTTGCAATTGCCTCTGCCCCATTTGCTTAGAACAATAATCTCTAGAACTTTTAATCATGCAATTCTGGTTAGGAAAAAAATATTGAGCATATACTCATATGCGTATTTATATTATATTCATGTAGCTATTAGATATGTATACAATATTGTAAGTTTTGTTTATCATATGATTTTTATGTTTTGGAAAATACATTTTAAAAACCTGTTTTTATGTTTGCTCCCTCACGATTCATCATTTGCAAATGGGACACACCTTGTTCAGAGATCACTAGCTTAGGAAATCACTAAGCTAGTGATCACTTTCCAGGACCAGGTGATAGCTCTTCCCTTTCTTTCCTACTAATTTTCCATTACTTCTCTCCATAATCCTTCTGTACCAACCATTTTCAAATTCATTTTGAGTTGAATTTTTTAAATTAAAGTGTAGTTGATTTACAATGTTGTGTTAGTTTCTGGTGTACAGCAAAAAGATTATACATATTCTTTTTCATATTCTTTTCCATTATGGTTTATTATAGGATTTTGAATATAATTCCCTGTGCTATACATTGGGACCTTGTTGTTTATCTATTTTATATATAGTAGTTTATTTCTGCTAATTCCAAACTCCTAATTTAACCCTCTGCAACCTCCTTTCCCCATGGGAAACAAACAACCTCCTTTCCCCATGGTAACCATGTTTGTTTTCTACGTTTGTGAGTCTGTTTCTGTTTTATAAATAACTTTATTTGTATCATATTTTAGATTCCACATACAAGTGGTATCATATGGTATTTGTCTTTTTCTGACTTACTTCACTTGGTATGATAATCTCTGGGTCCATTCACACTACTGCAAATGGCATTATTTTATTCTTTTTTATGGCTGAGTAAATTTTTTAAACGTTTTAATTATTCAAATAATTTTATATAAAAATATTTAAATAGAAAAATATTGATATCTTCAACAATTGTGTTGCAAATATAATTCAGAACTCTGTATAAAGTTTCCTTGGCTCCCTCTATAGATGTAGTTGAAGTTCTTCTAAATATGTTCTTTGAGAATTTTGCAATCTGAACTTTTTCAAGAATTGTAAATATATTCTTCCTCCTCCTTCCACTAATCCTCCTCTCTCTCTTTCCTCTCTTCTTCCTCCATCTGCCATTCCTTAATTCAGATGTATGCACATCCACTCATTTAAATTTAAAAGTAAATATTCTGTTGATTAGTGCACACATAAGCCATGGACAGTGAAATGCCAGACAGATTAGCTTGGCATATTCTTACACCATAGAATCACAGAAATTTGCACCATGACGAGTGAAAGTTATGTGCTGTATTCTGAGAATATTGTGATACAGACATTGTATTGTAAGTTCTGTTGGCTTACTATATGATTTTCATGTTTAGAAAAAGAAATGTGAACAGTTGTTGGATATTTCAGTGATTTAACTTTAAAACAAATGATCTCCTACTAAAAATAATTTAAAAGTTCTTGATCATTTTACAATAATTTAGGAAAATCCTATAATTTTCAGGTCAGTCATTAGAATTATCAGCTTTATAACTATAGTTATTTGTGATTCATGATTAACTTTCTTTCTTTCCTCTCTCTTTCCGTCCCCCACCCCCTTACCTCTCTCCCTCTCTCTGTCTCTCTCTCTTTCCGTAAAACAAATGCAGAAATAAATCAGGGATTTCTGCAAACCAGCCATGATGGAACAAGAGGGACAAAATTTACCCTCTCATCTTAAATAACTAGAAACCTCAACAAAATATATGAAACAATGATTTTCAGACATTGGACAACAGGCAGCTGAGTACAGTAGTCCCTGAGAAAAGGAAAGCAAATGAGAGGAACCCTAGACATAGCTCAGCTCACTGTCTAGATAGAGTTCCCAGCCACGTTATTGGACAGGAGAACACATTAAGAAACTGGAAGTTTCTCCAAGTTGAGCAGTCAAGAGTTCAGCATTCAGGAGGGGCTAATTTGCAGGATAAAATATTAGAGAGAAAGACAGAGAGAGAGAGAGAACACTCCAAAGGTCTTCAGAAGAGTCCCTTTGAGTTTTTTTGCAAAGTACTTATTTGCACTGCATGTGGGGTAACTACTGAAGGTAGGGAAATAACCCCTAGAAAAGATTCGAAAGATTAAACCCCAGAGATCACAACAGGCTGGGAGTGGTTTGTGTTTCAGCAGTCCAGAATGGACCAAACTCCTAATGCACAGAGCGTGGGTAAGAGTCTTCAAGAGTAGTATTTCAGTATTAGAGACACATTAGCTAGAGATTGAAAGATGTTCTGGACTTATGATGGTAAAACTTAAAATCGAATTTCAAAAGGATGAAACTGATTCCAAGCACCTTAGTAGAATATCAGAACAAAGCCTAATACTGTTTTAAATGATTACAACAAAATCCAGCCACGAATAATGTAAAATCATACGTCCAATGTTAAATAAAAAATTATTAGTCATGCAAATAAGCAGGAAATGGGCCCTATACTGAGAAGAAAGATCAATCAATAGAAACAGAGATGACAAAAATGACAATTAAAAATAAGGACATTAATACAACTGTCTTAGCCAGTTTAGGCAGCTATATCAGAATACCACAGACTGGGCGGCTTAAACAAAAAGCATTTATTTCTTACAGTTCTAGAGGCTGGGAAGTCCAAGATCAAGGCATCAGCACATCCAGTGTCTGGTTAGGGCACTCTTTCTGGTTACAGATGTTCATCTTCTCTTTGTATCCTCACATGGTAGAGAGAAAAAGCAGAAAGAGAAAGCCTGTCTTGTCTTATAAGGGCATTGATTCCATACATGAGAGTTCCTCCCATGACCTAATAACCTTTCAAAGGCCCCACCTCTTATACTGTCACACTGGGAGGTTAGGATTTCAGTATAGAGGGGGAGGTACAGATATTCAGTCCATAACAACAGCTGATACAAATATACTTCAGATGGTCAAGAAGATAGAGGAAAATGTGACAAATTAAAGTAATGAGTGAGAGATATAAAAAAATACCCAAATATAATATCTAGTGATAAAAAGTACAATGCATGAAGGAAAAATTAGGACCTTAGAATGGAAAGAAGAGCATCAGAAATGGTACCTAAGTGTACAGAAGACCTTTCTTTTCTCATTTTCAATCTCATTAAAAGCTAATCATTTAAAAATGTATTAGCCATTAAGAGTTATTTTTGACAGCAAATCTAAATTCCAGATAATTGAGTTTTTTTAATAGATTTCTTATTGCTATTAATGATGGTAAACAAATTTTAAGAATTTTTGCTTAAAATTGATATTTCATTACTGTAATTCTATTTAATGTATTTTATATAATAATAAATTACTCTGTGAGGTATCATTTGAAATAAGTGTTCTGTTGCCCAAAAAGAAAAAAAAAACAACAACATACACAACGTTTAAAACCTGTGCCTAGGAAAACAGGTCTTTTATCTAAACAGCAGCTGGATTGGTCTTTATTCAAACTCCATAATGTTCTCTGTGTTATTTCCTCCGTCTCAAGCTTGTTCTACCTGCTTCGATTCCAAATTCATTTCTACATAACGACGTCCTCCCCATCCTTCATAGTACAGCCAGTCTCTTCTATGATGACTTCTCTGATCACTGCATATATTTCACTCTCTTGTGAGCTAGTCTGACACGTCATAATATTTTAACATTATGTCCCGGGTGCTTCATAGGATACATGTCACACAGCAAATAATTTGTGTATATTTGGGAAATAAATGAGTGAATAACACATAAAATATGCATATGATAGTAATCAGGGTTTACACTCTATTTTCTCAAAGTTAGTAATGTCACAGATGAAAATGTTGGCCACTCTTCTGAAATGAAAGTATTTGGAAGGCAGGGATCTTTCCTCTTACACTTTTGAATTATTGAATTCCTCTGCTCAGCAGCATACAGGAAGTACACATAAAATAGGTTACAATCACATGTATCTGAGCACCTCACCCTACAGATGAGATAACTGGGCCCAGGAATCCAAAATCTTTTCAGTTGAATTGGAGTCTTAACCAAACTTGGTTTCCTATGACCTGGCCCAGATCCTATCCATTCATTCAGCAAAGGAACATGAATACTTACTTTCTGCCTACTATTTTCAGAGATGAAATTATTGAAGATTCTGGCATAAATAATTGCTAGTCATGGCTTCATGGTCTGGATTGACCCTCTAGACTTAAAACAAACACTGTAGAGAACTACATTCAGTATCGTAGTCAGTATGCCAAATAATTTTGTTTGTTTGGGCTAATTAGGTTTAATATTTTAGAATCAAAGAGATTCCTAATGAAGCTCACATTAAAAAAAACCAGAGTCAGGTTAAATTTTATTAAGTTTATGTAAATTTTGACCTTTACTGGAATTCTAACTTCTCCTTAAAATAATAATTTAAAAAGTGTGAAAATATAGGTTTTAGCAACTTTTTAAGGGAAGCATGTCTTCATTAATGAAGTTTCTCTCTTTCTAGGTCTTTTGGGTAAATACATTTCTTGGTATAAAAATTATCTTAAGTAGTAACAATTAATAAACCAGACATAAAAAGGAGGTTGCAGAGGTATTAGAGAGGTATAAAGAAAGCTGTAGAAAAGCATATACCCCCTGCTCCCTGAAATAGGAAGCTCTATTGCTACCAAAGGCAGCAACTGGAAAAGAGATTCAATACTTGATTTGAATGACCTCATATTGGCTTAAGAATCAATGACTGGGGACTGACCACTGATCTCTCTACTACACTTTGAAGACTTTAGAGTAATATATGACTCTTAATCTTCTGAGTATCCATAATATCTGGCTCTAAATGAATAAATAATTTGATGAACGAATAAATGAAGAATGAATAGGCAATACTATAAAAATGCTATGGAATTTTTGTTTCTATAGGGTCATTTCCAGTTTCTATTTTGTATTCTCTAAACCTGAAGAGAAATTTTAAGAAGCATATGTTAAAAGTAAATGCTAGGACTTCCTCCCTGGTGGTGCAGTGGTTGAGAGTCCTCCTGCCGATGCAGGGGACGCGGGTTCATGCCCCGGTCCGGGAAGATCCCACATGCCGCGGAGCGGCTGGGCCCGTGAGCCATGGCCACTGAGCCTGCGCTTCCGGAGCCCTTGCTCCGCAACGGGAGAGGCCATAACAGTGACAGGCCTGCGTACCGCAAAAAAATAAAATAAGTAAATGCTAGCTGTACTTCCATCGTCTCAACTTCAGACGGAAACTCTATGTGTCACATACCATTATTTTATGTGGGTATACATGAAGTACCAGAGAGACATTTGCCCCAAGAGAAATTTCTTCGATTGTTGAATCACAGCCTTACAAGTATTCAACTATTTGTGCACATTGAAATGAGAATCAAAGAAGATAATAGTCGTACTTGTAATATTTTAGATCTTTTAGGAGAAGATATTGTTGTATTCCTTAGGTAATTAAAATTCATGAAAAGTAATTTAAAATGAGAATCACTAGCAGAAAGAAAAAATATAATAAAGCTTATATATAATATAAGAAAATATAATAAAGAAAATATAATAAATATAATATAATATATTAAGAAAATATAATAAAGAAAAAATATAATAAAAATTCAGGTATGGAAGAGAAGAGGTGGCAGGTTTGAGGTAAACTCCTTAATTTTTCCTAGAGGAGAGCAAGTTGATTTGGTCTAACAATGATAAACCAAGATATAGACGGATAGGCCTGTTATTTAGAACTGTCATGGGACTAGCAATGTTACCCTTGGGAATGAGACTAGAGGTGAGGTGAGAGAATTTCAATTTCTATTATACTTCCATTGTCATTTGAATGTCCCCTTTCCTCACCAATATATTTTCAACCATTGAACTATTGATAGTTTTTACACAATTTTACTGAGATGCATACACCTAGAGGTAGCCAAAAGGTCTTGAATTACAGGTTTTAACTAATAAACAAAAGCTTTTAAGAAATCCATTGATAAAATCTTTGAATAGCATGCAAAGTCATCTAGGTTTGGACAAACCTCAGAAAGTTGGCATTCAGCTCCCCTCTCTTTCCACCTATAAACAGCATAAAAATAAAGGAAGCATCACTGGACACCACACTAGCACAGCTCTTCCTGAAACACATCTTTATTATCATTTTCTCAAGTAATTTCTAAAAGTCTGGTTCTTAATGCAGAATCCTATTAAAGACAAACAAAATGAAGCAAAAGAATTTACATATTTTACACTCCTTCCCTTAATTCCACCTGCCAAGGTCCTCGTTCTTGGGGCCACTTGTTATCATTCTGGATATATTACTTATCCAATATGATTTTTAAATCAACTGTTATATGTAAAGCTAGGCATTTTGGAGGCTTGAGGGGGTATAGACACTGAAATATATAGTACATAGTATTCTAAGTATGTAAGTTCATTAATATATTTTCTTCAACTTCCAGCTAACAATACCATGACAATTTATCGTGGATCCAAACAATTCCTCTAAGGAATGAGAACACCAACTTTGAGCTCATTCAATAAACAGGGGTTTAGCATCTAAATGAGAGTCTTTTTCCTGCCAGTTTGTTTCCCTGCCATCATCACTACCTCCTTCAGCAAGTCTTTTTAAAGAATCAGTGACCCATTGATAGGCGCACTCATGGTGTGTGCAGCCCAATTGTTTAACACTGTGAAATTCTGTCTGCCAGACGGTGTCATAGGGAAACGTTGTCACTGGCAGGTGGCTGGTTTGCCTTGATGTTGCAATACCTATTTCTGGCGAAGATGCTTTGCCCTCCTTATTTTGCAATTCCATCTCCCTTAAAAAAAGCTGTCTTCCCAAGAGGCTTCCCCCGTGTCATGGAGCAGAGTTCATTTCTATCAGGCCTCAGGTTGATAGCCATCACAAGAGTAATGTCCACACATAAGAAATTGTGATAATTAAACTTTTTTTCTTTGCACAGAATAACTAATTGTAAAAATTGGCAGTCAGCCTGTCATTTGAAAGTGAAGAAAACATCTTGTTTTAACATCTGAGCAGGGATTTTTTTTTGTAATCTGTAAACAATTGGACCATATGTAGTGTGATGGGAAACATGAAGGCTGTGGTAGAACATCACTGAAGGAACCTTGTGTTTAATCACTGTTCTTTGATTCACTGAAATAGAAATTAGCTTTCTAAGTTCTGGGTTTTATCATGATTTTAAAGAGACAGTTCTTTTTTTTAAAATAGCAGACAACACCGACAGTTTACCAAGTCATTACTGTGAGACAGGCAAAGGAATTCCAATTTTAAAAATGTAAGTACTTTTTTAAGACACCTAAACAGGTAACAGATGTAGCCATGGGCTTTTATAGCCTTTGTTTTGGCCCACAATCCACTTCAGTGATACAAAGAATCTCTACACAATATGGTCATCTTAGGGGGTAAGTTTTTTCTAAATAAATTCTGTTGTTAAAATTAAGTTAAAAAAAAGATCATCTCTGATTAAGTTAAAAGTTTTAAAAAACGAAGTGATATCCTGTCCTAATTTTTGCTATATTTTCCAGCTTACTATATATAGCATCGGCAACTTAACTATGATGTTAAAAAAAGTTAACTGTTGGCTTTCAACGCATAACTGTTTAAATCCTTATATTTTATGAATGGTTTTTATATACTATGATTACATTTCTTTATATTGAGTTGATGATACCTAAAGAAAAATAAAATGATCAAGAGAATTTTGAAATCATGACAATAGCAACAATCTGTAACACTGTATAAAATAAACATGTGTCTGAAGAAAGGAGAGAGCTAGGTTCTCTGCCTGGCTTGCTTTTAGCTAAATTTCAGTTTTTATATGAATAACTTTGTCTTTCTGTGCCTTAGTGCCCCTCTTCCCAAAAAATAAATGGTTAGATCAGATCAGTGATTTATAAAGGCAGAGGGGATAGGGCAAATCAGAATCACCTGAAGAACTTTTGCAAAACACTCCTGGGAGAAAAGTCTTCTTTCACTTCCTCTTATCCTAACTTGGCCCACCCATCACTTTGTGGTAAGTCACTCTTGCCATTTCTGAGAACTGTTGACCTATAGTATCACTCAATAATGGTCTACTTAACATTACTGAAGATTTAAAAGCATCTCATTGTTGGAGGTTCTGTATCATATTTTTCACCCTAGACTCAAATGTTTTTGACTTGATAAAGTTTTGACTGTTTTAATTTTGATCTTTTTGTGTATCTTATTGGATCATTTCCCCACAGTCAATTTAAATAGGAAGAACATGGGTACTGCTGCTTTGCCACACACCCCTCTATGCCTCAACTAGCTTCCAACTTCAGTGTTTTTTGGAAAGCTGCACTCACAGGTTTCAGCCAGCAAGTTGACAAGAGTGTTCCATTTCTCTCCTGTAAAAGTTGTACTTACCTTGTTTTTGTGAAACCAACCTCCGTTTCCAAGGAAACAAGAACAAAAAGGCAGTTGGCAGCTAGCATCTGGGACTTAGAACTCTCACATGTCAATTTCAACTGCTGGCTGCCGGCTTAAGCCTAAAAATGTGGAATATTAAAATCACCTTCAGATTTTTAACACACAAAAGAATATCGAATCAATTTTTTCTTAATTTTTAAATAATTGGATTTAGTAGCCAATCATTTAAAATCTCCTTCAAAATAATATAACATTAAATGTCTTTTAATTGCTAGAAATAACTCAATACAACTCAAGTTTTATTTTAAAACAGTAGGTACACATATATAGCAGAGATTGTTTTTTCAATTTTACACCATTTGTTTTTGAAAGTTTCCTCTTCTTACATAAATTATGTTGTGGCTTTCTTCTTATGACTTTCTATATTCCCAATTCCTAACTTCTTTAATTTTTATTTTTTGCTCTCTTGTCTTTTGTTTTAGCCATTCAGCTTTGTGGTCATTTTATTGTTTTCATAAAGCATTTTAGTGATGAGGCATCTTAAAGTTGTAATTCCATAATCTTAGGCCTGTATATCCACATTAATACAATTTGCTTCTTCTGAGTAGCACCTGCTTGCCTCCCATGGCTCTGTCCCTCTCAGTTGACCAGTCCTCACAATTCTGCAGTCTTCAGGCCTTCTTACTTAATGGCTCCTGGATTCAATTGAGTTTCTAGACTCCTGCTAAAAGACAAATCTACCTGGAATGCAAGATTTTCATAGGGAAGCAGCAAGAGATGAGATTTTTTTTTTTTTTTTTGCATGGAAGGCAGAAACTTGTGAAACTACTTTAGGCATTTAGACATTCATAGGAAGTGATTAATTGCCAAGAAAACAGAGTTTCAAATTGATACCTACAGTCCATATTGGGTCATTTTTTTTTTTTTTTTTTCTATGACTTGGTTACCATCTGCCAGTTAAAAATGTAGGTCTTTTAGAATTTCTCTGTTGGTTGTTTTGTTATTTTATAGTATACCAGGTCCTCTGAACTCCAGGATGCTTGTGGATGGATATTAGTAGGTAAAAATTTGCAGAATATTATACATGCAGTTATTTTTCAGATCTGCACTGTGGATTCATCATTTTATTACTTTTTATCAGTAGCCTATTTGTAATGAACTGTGGGATAATTTTGTATAACTTCAGAAATTGTCTCCGTGCTAGAATTTTGTGAATAAATATGCTTCCTTTTCTACAAAATAGAAATATAGGAGATATGGAGATAACAAAATTAGGAAGGAGCATTATTTATTATAATTTCTATATCCTGGAATATGTATATTTACAATTCTTTAATTTGTTTTCTTGGCACAACATCCTAGAAATTATACTTTTCATTTGAAAAATCAGATAATGTTTAATGTTTTCACTTTTTTGGGGGGGCAGGGGTGGGAAACATATGGAATTCTCATGTTCAAGATCTTTGGCTATTGTTAGAAATCCAACATTTCATAAGGAGGGAAATAAGCATACTTGCTTACAGACAATAATAAAGGTTATGCAAGTAACACTTTGTAAAGAATAAATATATAATGTTATAAATGATAACATTAATCCCCTAAGTTTGAGAAATCCCCAAAGTAAGGAAAATATTGCAAACTTTTTTCCAAAATTCAGTCAAATTAAGCAATAAGACTAATCTCAAATGTTATTGTTTTTAGAATATTTTTAGTTTGAAATATAATTCACGTACCATAAAATTCACTATTATAAAGAATACATATCCGTGGTCTTCATATACACACAATGTTGCAAAATGATCACCACTATCTAATTCCAGAACATTTTTGTCACCGTACAAAGAAATTCTATACCTGTTAGTAGCTACTGTTCAATCCTTACCTCTATTCTCTGACAGTAGCTAACCTACTTTCTGTCTCTATGAATTTGCCTATTCTGGACATTTCATATAATAGAATCATGTAATATGTAACCTTTTTGTGTTTGGCTTCTTTCATTAAGCATGATATTTTCAAGGTTCATCCAAGTTGCAGGATAAATCAGTGCTTTATTCCTTTTAACGTTCCATTGCATGAATATAATTACCCAATATATGTATCCATTCATCAGCTGATGGAAATTTGTGTTGTTTACATTTTTTGACTATTATGAATCTTGCTGCTGTAAACACCCATGTACAATTTTGCATGAACACGTTTTCAGTTCTCTTGGGTATACACATAGGAAGGGAATAGCTGAATCATATGGTAATTCCAAAATATTAGTTTAATTGAAATAATACAAATAATTTCTTTATAATGTTGGGAATGGGACCAAAAATACAGAAGAGTATGCAATTTTACCCACATACGGTTTTTTTTTAAAACCTTATCAACAACAACAAACAGCAAGCAAACACTTAGGTCGAGTTAATTCATTGTTGGCAGAGTGGTATTTCTGATTTTTTTGTTTTTATTTCTGTAATGAGATTTTAGTAACAAAGGATTTAGTGCAACATATTACTCAGATATTGGTTATATTAATTCCATTTTAAATTTCAAGAAAACATCCAGATGTAGACTCAGAATATCTGGGTAAATTAGATATTCTGTAACCTAATAATCATAATGTATCAATATCTGAGAACAAAGGTTTTAATTCATATTCAAGATAAGAGAGAACATCATTTTATTTTAAATAAATAAACTGATGTACAAAGAATTCAGTAAGAAAATGTCTCTATGTTCTCATAATCATTCTTAACCTACTCAGTTATTGTTGAAATGCTTCAAATGTATTCTTATTTCATTGAAAGAACTACACTTGACCTTTGAACAACAAGGGTTTGAACCACGTGGGTCCACTTATACTTGATGTTTTTTCAATAGTAAATACCACAGTACTACATGATCTGCAGTTGGTTGAATCTGCAGATGCGAATATGAAGAAACCTCAGATAAGGAGGAACCACGTGTATCAGGGAGGGCCAACTATAACTTACAGGCAGGATTTTGACTGTGTGGATAATCAGCGCCCCTAAGCCCCACATTGTTCAAGGATCAACTGTAGTTTAGCCTAGTTTTTCACTCATTGGCTTATAATAACGACATGTAACTGAGTTTGGAGTTTCAGACTTACCAACCTTTTACTTCGTACTCTTCTCTTTTTATATGTATGCATTTGTGTGTGTGTGTGTGTGTGTGTTTTCAAAGTATGAATATATATTTAAAGTGTGTATATATATATATATATATATATATATATACTTTATAAAGTACATATACTATATAAAGTATATATTTGCATTTTATAAAGTCTATATACGTGTGTGTATACGTATACACACACATGTATGCATGTGTGTGCATGTACTCTGTCTTGCCCCCTCTCTCATTATAATCAGGAAGACTTTATAAAAATGAGCATCTCCATTTTGTAGTGATATTTACCAGTGCTCAGCAATTTACTTCCATTTTTACAAAAAGAAACTGTCAATGACTTTTTACAAAGAATCTTATTTTAACTTAATTTTCTTTCTTGAAAAGGAATAATAATAAAGTCATATTTACAAAATTAACCCAATTGGCCTTTTGTTTGTAAAAAACCTTTTATTCAAACATTTCTTATTATCATTTATTGAGCATAGCCTATGTAAGTCAGAGAAGTTTAAAATAATAGGCTGGACAAAGCTGCTCTATTTTAAAAACAGAAATAAAAAGGAGGTACATGGACTATCTAATGCTACATCATCCTCTGGGAAATACTGCCCTTTATTAAGAGAACTTCTTTCTCAATGTCTTTTATTCCCTTTTCTCCTCCCGCACAGTCTTTCACTTGCTACTTCCTTTTTAGTTATCCAATTATTTATCAAGGTACTTTTCCATCTAAGTACTTTCATACCTAGTCTGACTCAGACCACTTAGTGATTCTCATTAAATCAATTCAACTAATATTTATTAAATGCCTACTAGGTTCCTAACTCTTTGTGAGAAGTTCCTGGATACAGAAAAAAGTAGAGTACTAAGGAAATCCAAATAAGACATCATTCTTGCCTTAGTGTAAATATGATGTATATACACAAAAAATGAGAGAAGATAAGGATATGAGACAACATGTATTTCTGAAGACAAACAAGATAGATGAAGTGGATTAGCAAGAGACAATTTCAGAGAAGAATGAGGATAGCACTGGATAAGTAAACCACAGAGGGGTGACTACCTTAATGTGTCTTTAAGTATATCCTGGGAGAGATCTCATTTTATCAAATTTTATGAACTGACACCTTACCAAGAGTAAAGGGCACCAAAAATCCCACAACACAAAAAGGGTTAGTGGTGTGGGAAGTAAGAAAACATCTAACTTGGGTTAGTCCTTTATGGAAAGTAAGACTCTTTGATGACAAAAGAATGGTCCACTAAGATTCAAGATAAGTTGGTAACAAAATGTTTGAGCAGTAGATCCCCCAAATGATATGAGTTCAATGTTGGCCATTATATAAATCAAGTTTTCTATAAGCTGAGATAATACAGACAAAAAGAGACAAGTGACCCATTGTCTAGAGGTAGACATAGGAATATGACATGTGGACATGAGGGTGAGGGCTTGGAAGGGGAGAAAGCATTTTAAAATATATCAATGGGGTTGCAGAGTAATAAAATTGTGTGAAATGGAGTTAGTGAATTGGGAGAGGGCCAGTTTATACTATACCTAATGAGTTTGCATCTGATACTATGTTGGATTGTGACACTTCCTTAGGCCCTGGTGATCAGGTATCTGGCATGTGGAAAATCAGATATGAGATTGAATTTGCAAGTGGCTTCACCCTATAACTAATTGCAAATTACAATATGACAAAAATGGGAGAGACAGATTTGAGTTTTGTCCTTGGTAAGTCTTAATGGAAATCATTACAATAGATGCATTCCTAAGGCTTTGCTTTTTTAAGCTTCTCCACCTCTCCACCCATGCCCCAGTCTTATTAAACTGCCTAGATTCCTGCAGTAGCAAGTCAGTGCCATCTTTGTCTTCTTAGAATTTATTGCTATCTTTGTCTCTTTAGTGTTCACAACTTTCTAGAAGCTTATAGAATGGAATCTAAACTGCTTTATATGGATTGTTCTCCTTTGTAATACTAATATTTCCACTTTAATATCCTTTGATGGATTATAAAACACTTTCAGTGACATGATATCATATAACTTTGTTATATTGCAGGGTAGGTATGACCATTTTTGGAGGTCTGAGAAGTCGAATGCTTTAGTCACAGTTACATACAGTTCATTCAAGCATAGTCAAAACTAGAACTCAGGTATTTAGACTCTGGCCCTTTAAAGTGTAGAAGATTCCTCACACTGCTGAATTGCAGTAAGGGGTAAGCCCTATACATAGTACAAGTAGAATATACAGCCCTCGGGAGATTGTTAGAGTGACAAGTATGTGATAGGGAAAGTAGAACTGAGGTACAAATTCTCACTCTGAAACCATAGCAAACGCAAATAAACACATACATATATGTATATAATCTTAATAATATAAGATGCCAACTGTTGATTGTTTATTATGCCCTAGGCATTGGCACAATACATGATCTACAGTTTCTCATTTAAGTCTCATGGTAACTTTATTGGAAACTGAAGCTTACATAAGTGAAGTCACTTGGGCTTGGTCTTGTTTTCTTAATTTTAATATACAATTATTAATTTTCTGAAGAATCAATACCAAATTAAGTGTAAATGTCTACTCACCTTAATTAAAAATATATATTTGAAAAAATATGACTCAAAATATGAGAATATATATATGCAAATAGCATATAAATGACCTACAAATATGTGAGGAAATATGTTGGACAAAACACTATATGACATACAGATATACCACAGTTATTTATGTAATATATTATTATAAATATATACTTATATATATGTATGATATTACAGTTTAAATGATTCAATTTGCTTATTAGACTATTCATTTACTCTGAGCGAAAGCCATTAAGAAGATAGGGGATTACTGGTGATGTAAGGCAGATTTTTAAATTTAATGCAGTGTGTTCTTTCCATGATTTTAATCCAGCACATTCTACGTCTGTCATGTGTCTACATTATGCAGTAAGCCAGTGAACCCTGGGTAATTACGTAAGAAAGAGAAGAGAGGTGATTTCAAAAACAAAAAAAATCCTAAAAACAATACTTAGTTATGCCAAGTCAAAGTAATCAATTTGAGTGTTTCCGATGACAGAAAATTATTATTTGAAATTCAGAAGAGCCTTTTGAATTCCATTTTAGTATTCATTTCAATAGCATATCTCATCAAAATTGTAGTCCCAGTGATACAAAACTGTAAAATTGACTGATCTGAGTCATGTCTGTATTCTTCACTTGCCGATTAGATGTTGAAGGTGCTAATGAACTGTGAAATGGCCAAAGGCCATGGGGAAAAAAGAGAGAAGTCACAGACCTGGATCACCACAAAAGTAATTAGTCACTGAATAATGGGGAATTCAACTACATTAAACCTCTATCTGCTGCATGTATTTTCTATCAAAACTTGCTAGAAATGTAGTTCAAAATCCATTTTCTGAGGTTCTAAAGACTGTGTCCATTACATTGACTACAGCTAAAAGTATCTACTCAGAGTCCTCAAGGTGGATTGAGGATAGAGAACACAGCCATTTTTCCCATGAAAGGTGGATCATTAAATGTTAGAACAAATATATGTTTGCAGGTTATCCTATTCCAAGTTGTAGAATATATTCTCTCTATATTAATAGATATATGTCTGTTCTGCACCGAGATTATAGATGTTTTAGCCCAGCTCCTCTCATCAGTGTAGAATTTTTTTATACTAATTTTGATTATTTTCTGTGACCCTATTGATATATGTAGCAAGTTTTGTTGTAGATTTATTGGTCCATGATTGATTTCAACATTATCAAGCTTGTGTTTGGAAGATAGCAAAACATAATTTGGTGCTATGTATGTGTGAGTGTGTTTGTGTGCACATGCCAACGCATATGAATAGATTTTATTTCATAGTACCAAGAACCACTAAGGCCAAAGAGGAGAACCTGGACAATGGCTTATAACTTTTAATCTACATAATGACTATAAATATGGCTATATAAAATGACTCTTAGGCAATGAGTTCTTTATAGTTTACTGAGTCAGGAATCATTTTCACTAAACTAATAATTTTTAGATAGAATTTAGATTCTGAAAACATACTTTGCAAGCATTTTCGTTCTCATTGTTTCCCACCCTTTTTTTTTTTGGCTTTCAAACAGAATACTTTTTCTTTTTTTTTTTCCTTTTTGGCTTGAGTAGGAGGAAAAGATGTGTTCTGCATATCTCTTTATCATCTTGGACCTCATGGAAAAGAAAATAAAACATTTCTTCTCTTTCTGTTTTGTTTCTAGGATTTCAGGGTGTTTTCCCCAGACACTTGACAATATAACTGGTAACTGTATTTATACCATTTCCTTATCAAGATCTTTAGGAGCAAAAGAAATAGTATATGCAACTTCAATTGGAGGTGATCTTAACTTTCTAGTCCAGTATCACAGGTGTGTGTCATTATAGGAATATAAACAGATTATTTCATCAACTTCTGCAGGCAGTGTCAAAAATCTGTCATGAATTTAAGTTTGATTGTCCAGGAGCTCACCTTTAAACATTAATGTTTTATTTGCATTGTCAATGCCATGCAATAAAATGGTGGTTATTTCTTAATGTGTTTAAGTAAATTACAATAAATCAGGGTAAGAGTTTATCTCCAAAACATCTTCCAGGGAATCTGTAAGTCTTCCTTAATGCTCAAGATTCTAAATATTGGCTAGCTTATTTTGGAATTGGTCACTATTACTGGAATCCTTTTTTTTTCCCCCCCGTTTAGTTTTTCTTTAATAGAGTCTCTCACTTTTCCTGGCTCTGATAGTTCCTGTCTTGTTTGAAATATTATCTCACTGGACTTTGATAGCTATGATCTGGACAATCTTTTTAAAATAAAGCATGTTCTTCACCTTGGAATCTTGGTATTGCTATTGTTGTGATTAATATTATCTACTACTACTACACTTCTTTCTGACACGTCACTGCAAAGAAGTGGGAGATGGACAAAACCATCTATACCCTCTAAAATGAGTAACTCTGTGTATCATATGATTCACCTCCCTGGCCACATCTAATTTTTTTCTTGGACTTTGAGACCTGAATTTGTGCATGTTAGTTCCATGTGGGTGCAAAGTCTGTAATATCATATGGACACAGGGATTGAGGGCGCCCTTTTTAGAGCCGCCATGACCACAGGGTGAGCAAAGATAAGAGATTATGCAGACTAGGAGAAGGAGATGGAGTGAGTAGTGGAGTTCCCACGGGTAGTGATACTTTATTTCACTTATGTAAGACCCTCCTGTATTCACTAACAAGGACTGTATCCCATGTTTTTGTTTTTCTGTTTTACTTTAAGCTACTTTGCACTGATTTCTTCGTCTTAAAGCTAAATACGCCTTAAGATTACACTTACGAAATTAATTATAGTTTTATAATTTGAGTCACTTGGGTTGTTCTTATGCTGTTTGTTTTCTTTGAAAAAATCCAAAGCTTACCAAAAGCTTGCTTTTATAAGGGATTTTTGGGGGATTATAAAACTGTATCTTGATTATGGTGTGGTTATATAGCTGTATGCATTTTTCAAAACTCATAGAACTGTTTGCTAAAAAGAGTGAATTTTACTATACATAATTTAAAAATAAATTTTTAAAACATGCTTTTCAAGATTCTGGCTATACCACCATATAATTTTGATGTTTTTATCTGTCTGATGAAAGCAATATGAAATCAGAATTACCAATCTCCCCCTTTTGCTTTGGAATATGAGTTTCAGGAAGACAGACATTGTTCTATTTAAGGCTTTATCCTGATACCTAGCATATTATAGTCATTTAAGAAATGTTGTTGAATAAATGAATGAATGAAAGAATACTTGTATATTATATGATGCAGAATCATAGACAGAATATATTGAATGCCCAGTGTCACTAGTCAAATACCAAACACATGTCTGAAGAATGTATATGGTTTATAGAATTTGTATATTGTAAACTATGAAGATACACAGTAGGTATAGATATGTCTTTTCTTTCTTTCTTTCCTTCTTCTTTCCTCTTCCTTCCTCCTTCCTTCCTTCCTTCCTTTTTCTTTCTTTTCTTTCTTCCTTTCTTTCTTTCTTTTCTTTCTTTCTTTCTTTCTTTTCTTTCTTTCTTTCTTTCTTTCTTTCTTTCTTTCTTTCTTTCTTTCTTTCTTCCTTTCTTTCTTTCTTTCTTTCTTTCTTTCTTTCTTTCTCTTTCCCTTCTCCCTCCCTCCCTTCCTTTTTTTTCCCATTCCTTCCTTCCTTTCTTTGGAGCTTATCATAATCCTTCATAATATGGCTCTCATCCATTGTGTATTTTCTTGTCTCCACATTTTCCTGTTTACTCATTCCACACATATTTCCTAGCTTCTATCACTTGTCCCATAGGATCTGGACTACGATGGAATGTCAGGTTCATGCTTCAGAAATCTTGATTCTGTTAGTGAAATTTTGTCTGTGAACTTTCAGTTATACTCACTTAATATTCATGTCCACCTAGTTCCTACCTCACCATAAATGAAGAAGTAGAGGCATTGATTGGTTGAGACATAAATTAACTTGCCAAGATTAGAAAACTATTAAGAGACTAAGAGACAGCTCTGGATTCAAACCCATCCTTGTAATTGCAAACTGTCCACTTTTGTTATCCCCCATGTTCACATAACACATGATGTTCTCCCCCATTCTTCTATTATGAATGTGCTCACTCAACATGTCTCTGGCTATGATCTGTTATTATTGTTGTTGTTAATATGAGCTCTTCCAAATAATTTCCTCTTATCTTCATCTAAACTTCCACTTTACTTATTCTTTAGCTTAATCAAACACTTCACTGTATCTACTAAATTCCTACCATGTGCAGGAACACAATGTTCCTTATATAGGCATGGATCTAACATTATCAGTTCCTTGAATAATGAGTCATCTGATTGGCTCGACATGGTTTAGAGCTGTCATCTATTTTTCAGAATTAGGCCTACTTTAAATATTAGAACCGTTAGTATGGTCAGACTTACATTTTTTTTAAATACTTTTTTTAAAAGCCGTCTTGGGTTCATAGCAAAATTGAGCAGAACGTCCACAGATTTCTCATACATCCCTTGCTCCCACACATGCCCCCCTTGCTGTCAACATCTCCCAACAGAGTGCTTTATTTATTGTAATAGATGAGCCTACTTTGACACATCATTCTCACCCAGAGTCCAGAGTTTAAGGTTCATTGTAAGCGGTGTACATTTTGTGGGTTTAGACAAATATATGTCATGTATCCACTGTTACAGTATCAAACAGCCTAGTTTCACTGCCCTCAAAGCCCTCTGTGCCCCACCTACTTATTTCTCCCTCTCCCTTAATCCCTGGCAACCACTGATCTTTTTACTGTCTCCATAGTTTTGCCTTTTACAGAATGTCATATAAATGGAATCATCCAGCCTTTTATATTGGCTTATTTCACTTAATAGTATGCATTTAAGTTTCTTTGATGTCTTTTCATAGCTTGATAGCTCCATTATTTTTAGCACTGAGTTGTAATCCATTATCTGATTGTACCACAGTTTATCTATTCTACTGAAGGACACCTTGGTTGCTTCCAAGTTTTGGCAATTATGAAAAAAGCTACCATAAGGTTTATATTTTCAAAGTGAACATTTACTCCCATTGCCCTAAACAAATGGGTACATATGTGTGCATGTGTGTGTGTATAAATTTATGTATGTATACATATATATATGTATATAAATATTTCAGTATATAGACAGAATATAATTTCAACTTCCATATATGTAGTAAATAGGTGTGTTTTCAGAACAAGAAGAAATAGAATCTGAATATCAGTCCATCAGAAAGCTTACAATATGAGCTGTTTGAAGAACAATCGTGCTCAATCATTATCAACTTCTTTGCATTTGAATTGACAAAGGATAAAAGAATATGAAGATTCATGGAAACACTCTTCCACTCACATGTTGTTATGTCAACCAGCATTCCCCGCTTCGTAACTTCTTGGCATCCACATGAGTTACTAAGGTCACTTATTTTGGTATATTAAGTGGAAAAAGAAAAAAAAGAGTCTCTGAGCAAAGAAACTTCAATTAATTTAAAACATAAAATAGACTTAAGAACGATGTAGAGAACAAACATATGGACACCAAGGGGGAAAGCAGGGGGTGGGGGGTAGGGGTGGGACGAACTGAGAGATTGGAATTGACATGTATACACTAATATGTATAAAATAACAACTTGCTGTATAAAAAAAAAATTTAAAAGAAAAAAATAAAACATAATGTGCTCTAAAATAACAGCTGCATTTTAACAAGTTCATTAAACATTTTCTCAAACTCATAATCATTATTTTGCTTAGTCGATGTTTTCTCAAAGGAGAGTTCATTCATTTTAACTGTTTAAAATACATGATGAAGGAAGAAATTTGCTTTTTTATTTACATTTTACCACTGAAAATTTTTTATTAAAAACACTAACACAGAAGAGCACATTGTGACTTTAATCAGTGCTAACTTTCCAGGGCAATGCTTTGTTTTACATTTAAAACTTTAGAGTTATGTTTGTGAATAATACAAAATAAGATGTCCCTAGAAATTACTAGAATACTGTTACAAAATTAATATATGTCCACTGTTTAACATAAACATAAGCACAAATACAGATTAATGATCTCTGTTTTATAATATTGATCTTTTTGGAGGTATCAATAGATAAGAATTGCAATATTTAGAATAAAGAGAAATTATACTGTATTAAAATGAGTTACCATAGTAATTTTTAAAAATTTATTTCAAGTTTGTTTGAGAGCAGATAAATCGAAACTGACCATCCGAGATTTCTAAAACACCATTATCATCATCACTCGTATTTTTCCATTCCAAAATAATAATACCCATAGATTTTCTTCTTTTTTATTTTTCAGTATGTGATATGTGTTTCAGAATGTGTTTTAAAACCAATTCATTACTGGCATTATCTCCTAATCAGTTAATATGCACAAGCAATTTCTTACTACTCACAAAACCCATAAAATCTGGAAAATACACATTATTATTATTATTACTTACAAATTAATCTTTTTAAAAACGATTAAGTGAATAACTAAAGAGAAAACCAGGGTGTTGTGAATAGGGTAAAATTTTATTTTGGGTATAGCTCATATTAGATTTTCTGGTAGATTGTAGTTTTTTCCTTAAATTTCTATTAATTATAATAGTTTTTTAAGGATGACTTTCTTGGATTTTCCAAGTAATCTTATAATCGATAATAATGACAGTCACATCATTCTGAGTATTATACATCTGATTTCTTTAAGCTCTCTTACTGCATGGGCTAAACCCTTTAGTACAGTCTCAAAGAGTAACTTTAAAGTGAGGAGTCCTATCTTGTTACCACATTGAATGGTAATACTTATAATGTATCTTAGTTAAAATGACACATGCTGGAGATTTCTGTTGAATAGCTTATAAATCAAGGAAATTTTCTTCCTAGTTTGCTAAGAGTTTTTTTTTTTTTTAATAAAGAATAATTGTGCTTTAACTTCTTTTGCAAGATTTATTGAGGTGATCATAATTGTTCTTTAATTTGTTTATGTAATTATGTTAATAAATTTTCTTATATTAAACTGAGATAATTCTATGATAATGGTCATAAGGCATTATTCTTTTAATAATATTTTTATAAAGAACAGCATCATTTTAATAACACTGTATTTTACTTGATAATCTTGTATCAAGGATTTTCACATCTTTCTTGTATAAAATTAGGTTTTCTTGAGTATTATCCTTGCCCAGCTTTTAAATTAGCATTATGATAGTCTCATAAAATTTGCTAAATAACTTCCTCTCCCTTTTCCTTTCCCTCCCTCCCTCTCTATCCCCCACCCCACCCTTTCTCTCTGCACTAGAACATTTACTTAACAAAGAATTATTTGTTCATTGCCATTTTTGTTAGAATTAAACTATTGGGCTTTGGTCCTTGATAGGAAAATATCTGTCTTCTATGTAATATATTCTACAGTTACTGGTCTACTAGGGATCTGTTTTTCTTGAATCTGGTGGTTTAAGTTTTCCTAGAAAATATTTTTATCTATCTGTTCAAACATATTTGTATAAATATTTATATATGTATATAAAGTTATACATACTAATCTCACACTTCTTAAAATCTCTAAATATATACATATGTACCCCAGTTTTTTAATATTAATTTTTGCCTTGCTCTCTCCTCTAAACCAGGTTTTCCAAAGGTTTGTCATGTTTACCAGTCTTTTCAGAAAACTGCATTTTAGTTTTCTTGATTAATTCTGATTTGTATTATGTTTCTAACTTATTTGACTAATATTTTGTTTTTTGGCTTTGTTAACAGAAAATTTAGTTTATTTAAAAGGAATTTTATAGCTTTTAAATATTTTTAAAATTATATATATTTCCTTATGCCCTGCTTTAGTGACACATGACAGGTTTTGAATCATAATGTTCTCAAGTGTCATTTTTTCTCCAAAGTTTGTAATTTGTTTTAATTTTTTGTATAATTCACAACTAATTTAGATTATTTCCCTTGATGTGGAAATATCTATGGAAACAGAGATCTATGATCTATATATACACAAGTACACATAACACAAGTGTATGTGTAGGTATATATGTATATATATATGCATACATTTACTTACAAGGGAAAGTTTTCTTTAGTACCTATTATCTATTAACTCCAGCTTGTCATTTACCTTATGTAAATACATAATGTGCTTACTTTTTTTCTATTCAAATTGTCAATTTCTATTTTTGTGGTGACTTGTGAACTTTTCAATATTTTTAAATTTTTATTATTTTTATTTATTGAGTTATAATAGATATAACTGTATAAGTTTAAGGTATTAAAAAGTATTGAATTGATACATTTCTATATTGCAGTATGATTTACACCATGCTGTTAGCTACCACCTCTATCATGTCACATAATTATCATTTCATTTTTGTGGTGAGAACATTTGTGATCTAATTTCTTAGCAACTTTGAAGTGTATAGTACAGTATTGTAGACAATGTGCTGTGCATTAGATCTTTAGAACTTTTATCTTGTAGTTGCAAGTTTGTACCCTTTGACCAACATCTCTCCAATCTTCCCACCAATCGGCCCCTGACAACAAGTGTTCTACTCTGTTTCTCAACTCTGAGTTCACTTTTTAGAGTCTACATATTAGTGATTTCACACAGTAGTTGTCTTCTTGCTCTGGCTTATCTCACTTGACATAATGCTCTCTCAAGTTCCATCTATGTTGTCACAAATGGAAGAATCTCCTTCTTTCTCTTGGATGAATAATATTCCATTCTGTGTGTGTTTGTGTGTGTCAGTGTGTATAGTGTAATAAACATGAAAGTGCAGGTATCTTTTCGAGATCCTGCTTTCATTTCCTTTGAATATATACACAGAAGTGGGATTACTGGATCATATGGTAGTTCTATATTTAATATTTTTTGAAGAATCTCCATACAGGTTTCCACAGTAGCTGTACCTATTTACATTCCCATCAGATTGTCAATTTCTGACAAGTATGTCCCGTCATTGTGGATTTGTCATTGTCTTCTTACAGCCTTGTGGGGTCTGAGTTTTATATTTGAAGGTATTGTTAGTACATAGTTTTCTTTATTTTCATATGTTCTTGGTGGATTAAAACTTTTATAAATATCAAATATTCATCTTTATTTTTATGTATTTTGCCTTTATTTCTTGGAAACTAATATTTGGCATCATACTGACTTTTGTTAGCATATTGCCCAATACGTCTTTTCTTACCTGTTTTTACCCAACTCTCCAGTTTTATTTTGTTTAACATGCACGTGTGTCCATTGTGACTAGCATATGTTTGGAGTGTTTGCCCTAGTCTCTGAATTCCTTTTCACTTTGAGGCTGGATGATGCTTTAGTTTGAATGTCCCAGCTTGTCCACTGTGCCCATTTTTGTTCCTATCAATGGACATTGTCATAATCCAAACTTATCTTCTAAAATGTCTAGCTGTTGATCCCATATTTATGTATGTCATGTGTTCCTGCAATTCTCTGGAGATTGATTATACTTTAATCTTTCTATACTGATTTTGTTTCATTGAACTTGGGATCTTTATTCATGGGCTGTATTTTCAAATGATGTTATTTGTTTTAGAGGTCATCTTTATACTTCAGATTTCCTGCTAGCTTATGTGTGCGATTGTGTTAAGATATTCTGTTTCCGGTGAGTGTGGCTACCCTGGGGAGATTCCTGGGCAAAGGCACCCTGACTTCATCCTGGCTCTTCCTGACCTTCCCAGGGTCATCCCTAGTTAGACTGTGAGTGTTGAATGGCCTAGCTGTCATTATTGTGATTCTCACAAAGTCACACTGGTCACCATGCCAGCTCTCACTTTTTATATCTACCACCTCACAGTGAGTGGATTGCCTCTGTAACTACTATCTTCTCTCATAGAAGTCCTCTCCTAGATAAGTTTTGGACTTTGTTTTTGTCCTTCAGTCTGATTATGCCCACCTTCTACCTTTTACAACTTTCACATCATTTCTGATATTTTGTGAAAATTTTTTTGTTTTCTATCACTAATGTGGGAGGAATCACATCCCTCACATGATACAGGGTTGTCACTGAGGAACAGCTGCCATCAGAGAACTCTATTCCCAAACCATTTTGTATCTAGATAGGACCATGCCATTCTCCAAAGGAATGTGAACAGAAATGATGTGCTACAATGACAGTTATGAAGCAAGTGTATCTTTCCCATAGTTTCTTTCTGCACATAACAGCTGGTTGCAGAGGACAACATGGCTCCAGGGAATGGCAGAGCCACAGGGTAGAAGGAGCCAAGTTACCTGACTTATCTAATGGGGCAGTGTCACTAATGAACCCAGAACATGTGCAACAGCACTCTACTGTTACATAAGCAAGAAGCAAAACAATTGTATGAAGTCACTGAAATATTGCTTATTTTATATTATAGCTGCTAAAATTATGCTAAATCATATCAGTGACGTAAGTTTGATTTCTATAAAAATACATGTCCAGGGCTTCCCTGGTGGCGCAGTGCTTGAGAGTCCGCCTGCCGTTGCAGGAGACGCGGGTTCGTGCCCCGTTTCGGGGGGATCCCGCGTGCCGCGGAGCGGCTGGGCCCGTGAGCCGTGGCCGCTGAGCCTGCGCGTCCGGAGCCTGTGCTCCGCAAATGGGAGAGGCCGCAGCAGTGAGAGGCCCGCATAACGCAAGAAAAAAAAAAAAAAAAAGTCCAATATTTCCTGTGGACTTTCAATTGGAACATGTACTTAATTTTATATATTGATCTAATAAATCTCAATTCTCTTTTACATACAGATTCACTTTAAATGTTTAAGCAATGTTTTTCATAATGTTGAACTTTGAATATTGTATTACTCAAAAGTTCTGATGGATTTTCAGGTATCTGGTGGTCAGTCACTTTTGAGATAATGGAAGAAATATAATTTGTCCAAGAACACTTGTGTGTTTAACACATAAGGTTTTAATAAGAATATACATTCTAAGATTTATATGGTCATGATAGATACTTATAAACATCTTAGAAAGCTAAGTCAAACAAATGATACAACCCCCTACACATACATATACATACAATCTAGATATACACAGCATTGTTTAAAGAGGCTTACGTTTGTTTTGTAAACACCTCAACATAATTGCTTCATTTATGAAGGCCAAAATAAATCTTATAAGATATTGTATATGACCACTTCTTTTTTTTATTGAGGTATAATTGACATATAATATTGTGTTAGTCTCAGGTGTACAAATAGTGATTCAATATTTGCATATATTGCAAAATCATCACCATGATAAGTCTAGGTAACATCTATCACCATACAGATACAATTTTTCTCTTGTGATGAGAACTTTTAAGATTTATTCTCTTAGCAACTTTCAAATATACAATACAGTATGATGAGCTATAGTCACCTTGCTGTACATTACATCCTGTGACTTATTTATTTTATAACTGGAAGTTTGTACCTTTTGATTCCCTTCAGCCTTTTTGTGCAACCTACATCCTACCTCTGGGCAAGTACCAATCTGTTCCTTGTGTCAATGCATTTGTGTTTGTTTTCTTTTTTCTAAGACTCCATTACAATGAGATCATATGGTATTTGGCTTTTTCAGTCTGACGTATTTCACTTGGCATAATGCCCTCAAGGTCCGCCCATGTTATAGCAAATGGCAGGATTTTCTTTATTGGTATGGCTGAATAATATTCCATTACATATCAGTTTCACATTATATACCACATTTTCTTTATTCATTCATCCATCAATGGACACTTAGTTTGCTTCCATGTCTTAGATACTGTAAGCACTGCTGCAATGAACATGTGGGTGCAGATATCAAGGTAGTATGTTTGTTTACTCAGATAAATACTCAGCAGTGAAATTGTTGGATCATATGTTAGTTCTATTTTAAATTTTTTGAGAAACCTCTATACTGTTCTCCATAGTAACTGCACCAATTTATATTCCCACAAACAGGGCACAAGTGTTTGTTTTCGCCACATACTGACCAGCATTTATTTCGTGTCTTTTTGATAATAGTCCTTCCAACAGGTATGAGGTGATATCTCATTGTGGTTTTGATTTGCATTTCCCTTATGATTAATGATGTTGAGCATCTTTTCATATATACTTGTTGGCCATCTGTCTGTCTTTGGAAAAATATCTATTCTGATCCCCTGTCCATTTTGTAATTGGATTGTTTGTTTTTTTGCTATAGAATTGTATGAGTTCTTTATCTATTTTGGATATTAACCCCTTATATATATGATTTGCAAATATTTTCTTCCATTCTATACATTGCCTTTTCATTCTGTTGATGGTTTCCTTTGCTGTACAGAAGATTTGTAGTTTGACATAGTCCCACTTGTTAATTATTGTTTTTGTTGCCTTTGCTTTTGAAATCAGCACCAAAAATCATCACCATGACTGACGTCAAGTAGCTTACTGACTATGTTTTATTTCTGGCAGTTTTATAGTTTCAGGTCTTTACACTCAAGACTTTAATCCATTTTGAGTTAATTTTTTTACCATATTTGGGTGGGTTTATTTCTGGGCTTTCTGTCTGGATGATCTATCCATTGATGTAAGTGGGGGTATTAAAGTGGGATATCCCTGTTATTATTAGATTGCTGTCTATTTCTACCTTTAGGTCTGTTAATATTTGCTTTATATATTTAGATGCTTAAATACGTACAAATGTTATATCCTCTTATTGGATTGACTGCTTTATCATTATTATAATGACCTTCTTGGTCTCTTATTATGGTCTTTAAGTCTATTTTGCCTAATATAAGTATGGCTACCCTAGCTTTCTTTTGGTTTCCATTTTTATGGAATATCTTTTGCCATTCCTTCACTTTCAGTCTGTGTGTGGCCTTACATTTGAAGTGAATCTCTCGTAGGCAGCATATAGATGAGTCTTGTTTTTGTGTCTATTCAGCCATTCTCTGTCTTTCGATTGGAGAATTTAGTCCACTTACACTTAAAGTAATTGTTGTAGGTATGGACTTATTACCATTGTGTTGGTTGTTTTCTGGCTGTTTTGTAGTCCTTTTTTTGTTTCTTCTGCTTTCTGCATTTTGATTTGATGATCTTCTGTAGTGGAATGCTTAGATTTCTTCCTCTTTGTCTTTTGTATATATAATATAGGCATACCTCATTCTACTGCACTTTATTGTACTTAACAGATACTGCTTTTTTACAGGCAATAAACGTTTGTGGCAACCCTGCATCTGGCAAGTCTATTGGTACCATTTTTCAAGCAGCATTTGCTCAGTTCATATTTCTGTGCCACATTTTGGTAATTCTTGCAATATTTCAAACTTCTTCATTATTATTATATTTTTATGGTGATCTTTGATCTATGATGTCACTATTGTAATACTTTGTTTTGTATTTTTAATTAAGGTATATAAAAATTTTTTAAACATACTGCTATTGCACATTTACTAGAACACAGTATAGCATAAATATAACTTTAATACACACTGGGAAACCAAAAAATTTGTGTGACTAGCTTTATTGTGATGATCTTGAATATCTCTGAGGTATGCTTGTATAGGCTTTTACTTTGTGTTTACCCTGAAACTTACATAAAATAACTTAAAATAGATAGGTTTAAATGCATTCTAAAGCTGTACATTTTACTCCCCCACCAAGTTTTATGTTTTTGATGTTATAATTTACATCTTTTTGTCTTGTATACACATTAAGACATAATTGTAGTTAGTTATAGTTATTTTTACTACTTTTGTCTCGTAACCTTAACACTAGCTTTATACGTGATTAACCCACCAGCTTTACATCAGATTATGCTAAATTTTACCATATATTTACCTTTACCAGTGAGATTTATACCTATTACTAATCAGCACCCTTTCATTTCACCTTAGAGAAGTTCCTTTATTACTTCTTGTAAGGCCAATCTAGTGGTGAGGAACTCCTTTAGCTTTTAAAACTCCTTATATTTTCTTCAATTCTAAAAACAATTTTGCTGGGTAGAGTATTTTTCATTGGAAGTTTTTTCTTTCAGCACTTTGAATATATTATGTCACTCTCTTCTCATCTGCAAAGTTCCTGC